>NC_073266.2:60312441-60612441 GCF_029289425.2 Pan paniscus
GCATCATAAGCCAAATAAATGATTAGATAAGCCTTAATTGTCTAAATCCAAAGTTTGAGAGTATTAGAATAAAATGTAAGAGAATATTCCTGTGGCATCAAGCAAAACCCTTTTCAGCAGATACACTATGGGTAGCAATGAGTCAGGATAGATGCCGGCCATGACACTGGAATAGGGTCCCATAAGTCTTTGCAGTGTCAGGTATTAGTCCTAAGCTACTGGATCTTTGGGAATTTAAGCATTTTCCCAGAGAGGGGCATGAGAGACTAGAGCAGCAGTGATCACTTGGGCAAGAGGGAGGCCTGAGGTCTGGGAGGTAACTGTTAATGAGAGCTACAAGAGTATTTTATAGTTTAACAATGGATGTGCTGTTTCAGTGTGCCCTAACTACATTAGTTCTGGCCTACTGAGGAAGAAATTTGTAGACAAATAACAAAATACAACTCACGAAAGGAAACTGAAATAATAAAGTGGATAAAATAGATGATAGATTGGCATATACACATTTAACATATAAATAACAAAGAATTAGTTGGGATATATAAGAAATTTATATTCATCAATTCATACACAAAAGGCAGATAATAATAGAAATTTAGGCAAAATACATAAATAGACAATACACAGAACGGGGCGTCAAAAGAACATGAAAAATTGTCCCATCTAAGTGGCAATCAGAAGAATGAAAGTCAAAACAGAAGGAAGAGATAAAATTTAACATTAGCTGGATGAGCAAAAATTGTAAATTCAATAACTAGCACATAGAAAGATGAATTTTTATGTATCCCAGTGGATGTATACATAAATTAGTGCAATTGTTTTGGAATAAAATTTGTCAATAATCCGTAAAGCTTAAAATCTGCATGCCTTCACACAGTTTAATTTCCCTTCAAGCCATGTCTACAAGGGAAGTATTTTCATTTGTATTTGAGGAGATGTGCACAGAAACACTCATAATGGGATTGCTGGTAATGCAAAGAACTAGGGGGAAAGTTTAATAATAGATCAATAGATAATTTTAATATATTCATTGTTCGGAATATTATTGTATGGTCGTTTAATAAATAAATTAGATTTGTATATGTTAACATAGATATCAAAATTATAATAATGTGTGAAACAAGAGCAGGGTAAATACATCTATATAGATGTACCTGTATACCTGTAAAGCTTGCTGTATATATGTGATGTATTTAAATTTACTTAAATATTACAGTAGGTAAAACATTCTGTATTATATCTAAGTATATACATGCTTTTTAAGAAGAGAAAAACATGGTTGTTTGTTTGTTTTTTGAGACGGAGTCTCGCTCTGTCATCAAGGCTGGAGTGCAGTGGTGCAATCTTGGCTCACTGCAACCTCTGCCTCGCAGGTTCAAGTGATTCTCCTGCCTCAGTCTCCCAAGTAGCTGGGATTACAGTTGCCCACCACCATGCCTGGCTAATTTTTGTGTTTTTAGTGGAGATGGGGTTTTACTATGTTGGTCAGGCTGGTCTCAAACTCCTGACCTCAGGTGATCTGCCCACCTTGGCCTTCCAAAGTGCTGGGATTACAGGCGTGAGCCACCGTGCCCGGCCAAATACATGTATTTTTTATATTGGCTATATCTGCTCTAAACGGATCAGAATCTAGGATGTTGATAAAACTGATGAGATAAAACAGAGTCCAGGTAGGTGGCTGGCTTTAGCAGAACTAGGGATAAAGGCTAAGGAGGAAAAAAAAAATACTTATAAGCACTGTTTTCCCATTTATCAATTAAAAGTAAATGGAGCAAATTGAAATATATATATATATATATCTGCTTATACACGTATTTTTCCAGCAATGTTTTCATTTTAAGCCTTATATCTCTTGACATGAAAGTTTGTTTTTTCAATATTGAATACCAATTTTAAATAGGCAGGGGAGGATATGTTCGTCTGTTTGGGACACCCAGCCATCTTGAATTCCCAAGACATATGCAATTATATGCTCTGCCCATTATTACGATTCTATTTGCCATATGGCAGCAACAAAATAATACAAATTTTCTTTTCTTCTCAAAGTAAAAAATCAAATCTGTCTCTCACAGTGTCTCATCTATACAGACATACATAATACTGAATATGCAGCAAAGTAGAATCATAAAACTGCTTAAATCATATTACATTAATGTTATTTATTACTATGTGGTTTTCTTTATAAGAGATGTTCCCTTTGATTACAATAAAAGGGTCTTTTTTTCCTTGATCCCTTCTAATTCAAACACATTTTAGAGGGAAACAGGGTAATTCTTAATTTAAAAAGTAGCATGATACACTTAAGACACTCTGATGATGCTTTTGAAATTATTGAATTCTAAGAGAAAAGCCACCTTCTATCCAGCTTCTGTCCTGCTGTTCCTAATGATAATTTTAATTGCAGATTATTTTTGTTTTTGGAGCATTACTGATAGATTGGAAACAAATGACATACATCATTAATTGCCATTTATGGAACACTGCCTTTCAAAACCTGTCTTGTCTGCCCCATATTTGTCTGATAATTATGAAAATAGCTTTGTTTCCCTCATTAAGAGAACCAGTAATGAAAACAATACAGCTTTTCCTATTATTCCTTGTCTTTGTACACAACACTCAAGGCCTAGACTAGCCAACCATCCTGCCTATTGTCTTTCTCTCATTCCTATCATCAACTTCAGAATCTGATGCCTTGGAGGAGGCACTCAGTAATTGTTGAATTGCCTTTTCCTAGCATGGTGATATTCTGTGGGGTCATTATCTGAAACTTATTGTTTTGCTTATACCTCCCTCAGTGTGTGTTTTATTACAAAAATAAAAGCAAATTATGTCTCTATCTACTGTTTTTTTAAGTCTTCTTTTAGAAAAAATTTGTTTCTGATTTTGTGTAAGCTAGTTTATCCCTTAATTAAGTGCATAGACTAGTCATGTAGGCAGATGTGTCAATAGATGAATACAGTGTGAAAAGTGCATAAGGAAAATCACTGACAAGTATAGAGGTCACAAGAAAAGGGCACACCAATGTTTGATATTCAGTGACTAGCAAAAGGCATAGAATGGCGATTGTTTAAAAGTTCAAAGGGATGAGAAGTAGTAAAATAACTTGGAATGATGGAAATGGACAAGGATCATGCTTAGATAAAAGAAGACATTGTAATTTACTCTATAGACTGTTGAAGGGGTTGAGCACAATGATAAAGACATTTTCAATTTTTACACATGCATTTGGAGAAAAACAAGCACAAAGCTCAAAGCAGAGCAACTTCCTGCCAAAACAGAAAACATAAATAGGATTATGAGTCTCCTAATGTAATGACTAAAATGTCTGGGATGCAATAAAAATCACTGGTACCAAAAACCAGAAAAAATCACAATATGAATGAGAAAAGACAATTATTTGATACCAATATCAAGACTATCCACAGGTTGAAATTATCTGTTAAAGATTTTAGCCAGGTATGGTGGCTCATGCCTGAAATTCTAGTGCTTTGGGAGGCCAAGGCAGGAGGATTCTTGGAGGCCAGGGGTTCCAGACCAGCCTGGGTAATGTAGTGAGACCCTGTCTCTATAAAAATTTTAAGAATTAGTCAGGTGTGATGGCATGTGCCTGTAGTCCCAGCTACTTGGGAGACTGAGTCAGGAGGGTTGCTTGAGCCCAAGATATAGAGGTTGTAGTGAGCTATGATCATCACTGCACTCCAGCGTGGGTGACAGAGTGAAAAAAAAAATTAAGGCAACCATCATAAAATGCTTCAATAATCATTATAATTTACTGTAAAACAAATTTAAAAGACATGGAAAATCTCAGGACATAAATAGAATATATAAAAATAAAAAAGAATCTAATAGAAATTGTGGAAATGAAAAACAAAATAACCAAACAAAGAAAAAAACAAGCAAAAATTTCACTGGATGTTCTTAATAGTAGAGTGGAAAAGACACAGAAAAAATCAGTGAAATTGAAGACAAATTAATAGAATTTACTCAATCTGAACAACAAAGAGAAAATAGACTAAAAGAAAAAATAAATAGAGATCAAGGGATCTGTGGGAGAATAACAAAGATCTAACATTAGAATCATCATAATTTTGATGAAGAAGAGAAATGGAGAGGAGCTAAGAAAGTATTCAAATAAATACTGGCTGAAAGCCTCCCAAATTTGGCAAAACACATAAAGCTACAGATTCAAGAAGCTGAGTAAAACTCAACTAGGTTAAACCTAAAACTACACCAATCACATTATAATTAAACTCCTGAAAAATAAACACAAAGAATAAATCATTAAAACAGAGAAAACTGCTGCATTTTCTATAAAGAAAAAGCAGGTTTAATGACAGAATCTGTCATCTGAATCCATGGAAGACAGAGGAAGTGATATCAGTTTTATCAAGTGCTGAAAGAGCAGTCAATCCCAAATTGTGTATCTGGTGAAATCATCCTTCATGCTGAAATAAAGACATTCTCAGTTGAAGGGAAATTGAGAGAATTTGTTGCTAGCAGATTTATCATTAAAGAGTAACCATAGGACTGCTGGTGGAAATGTAAACATAGGTAAGTTGGTGCAAAAATAATTGTGGTTTTGCCATTGTTTTAAATGGCAAAAACCACAATTACTTTTGTTCCAACCTAATAAATTAGTACAACCACTATGGAAAACGGTATGGTGATTCCTTAAAGAACAAAAACAAGAACTACCATTTGATCCAGGAATCCCACTATTGAGTATCTATCCAAAGGAAAAGAAGTCATTGTATGAAAAAGACACACATCCACACATGTTTATAGCACCACAATTCACAATTGCAAGGATATGGAACCAAACTAAGTGCCCATTGACTGAGTGGATAAAGAAGATGTTGTACATGTACACCATGGTATACTACTCAGCCATAAAAAGGAATGAAATAATGTATTTTGCAGCAACTTGGACAGAGCTTGAGGCCATTATTGTAAGTGAAATGATTCAGGAATACAAAACCAAATATCATATGTTCTCACTTATAAGTGAGAGCTAAGCTATGAGGATGCAAAGGCATAAGAGTGACGTAATGGACTTTGAGGACTCACGGGTTGGACTTTTAGGAGTAGGGTGAGGAATAAAAGAGTACACATTGGGGACAGTGTACACGGCTCAGGTTCATTAAAATCTCAGAAATCACAACTAAAGAACATAATCATGTAACCAAAACACATCTTTACCCCAAAAATTGTTGGAATACATTTAAAAACCCTCCAGTTTTCAAGTTCATATTTTGTAAATTTAAAAATCAAATCACCCTAATACAATAAAACAATTTATTTTCTCAATAAACAATTATTTTCTCAGGTGACAGTTCCAATAAATCTCAGAAATCACCTCTAAAGAACATAATCATGAAACCAAAACCCACCTATACCTAAAGATTGTTGGAATACATTTTAAAACCCTCCAGTTTTCAAGTTTATATTTTGCAAAGCTAAAAATCAAATCACCCTAATACAATAAAATAATTTATTTTCTTAAAATACAGAATAGCTGAAGGAAATGCTAAACTAAAAAAAAATTATAAAAGATGATGACTGGGATCTTTAGAAAGTAAAGAATAGAATGAGTAAAAATTGCAGTAAACATAATAAGAACATCCTTCATTTCATGAGTTTAAAAATTATATTTTATAGTTGGAGCAAAAGACGAACACCATCTGACATGGTGTTCTATGTATGCAAAGGAAATGATTGAGACAATTATACCTGAAAGCGGTTAAGGGGATCTAAATTGAAGTAAGGTTTTTATACTTAACTTGAAATGGTAACACATTGACACCAGCAGGCAACTACTAAGAAAATTATATAAACAGCTATAATGAAAAACATAAATACACCAAAATAGAATTCTAAAACTATTTTCAAGTTATCCACAGTTAGGCCAAGATACATACAGACAAACAATGGCCAATTGAGAAAGAGAAAGCGAAAACAGAAAACAAATAATAAAAAGGCAGACATAGGCCCTAATCTATCAGTAATTATTTAATTGTAACAATCTAAACCAATTAAAAGGTAGTGATTTGCATAGTGGAATTAACAAACACCACCCACTTATATGTGGGCTGTAAGAAATCTGCTTCAAGCATTATTGATACAGACAGGAGGCAGGGAAATACTGGGTATAAGAGGGTGGTTTCCTGGCAAAGGCTCCACTGTCAAGCCTGGAAACCCACAACCCTAAATGGGAACAGGCATTCCTGTTTTCCTGCCCAAATGCTGCATTTTGGCCCACAACACCCCGCTAATGTGTACATATATAAACCCCAGACCCCAGGCTCCAAGAGCAGATGAGCAGAGGAACAGAAGAGTGGCAAAGCGGCAGAGCTGCAGAGCGGTGTGGCAGAGAAGAAGAGAAGGAGCACCTGAATGTTGAGAGGAGTTCAGCTGGGGACAGTTGGAGAGATTGGCTGCGGGATGACCATACTCCAGGGGATGATCGTCTTCCCACTCCATCCCCTTTCCAGGTTTCCATCCATCTCACTGAAGCCACCTCCATCACTCAGTAAAATCCCCACATTCACCGTCCTTCAAGTCCAAGTGACCTGATTCTTCCTGGATGCTGGACAAGGACCCAGGAACCAAGAGGACAGGGTGTAAAAGGCTGTCATCTGACTCTCCACTGAGCTGATTTAACACTTAGCCATCTGTGGAAAGCAACTGCTAAAAGGGTATTAATTGTAACACACCCCTAGACACTACCATGGGGCCAGGGTCCAAAAGCACTCGCCCTTGCTCCTGCACCTGCCCATCTGCCTGCTCCCCTTCCAGTAAGGGATTTGAGCACATGGTGGCAGAGCCACATCCCTGTTGCAAGTCCCAAGAGGGGTCAGGGAACTCTCCTGTTTCATTATGACATAGATAAGTTGAAAGCAAAAGATAGAAACGATATATCAGGCAAAGATTAATTTTTAAAAAGGAACAACTATAATAATACCAGATCAAGGAGACTTAAAAGCAAACAAAATTACTACACACAATGAAGGACATTACAAAATAAAAAGTGGATTAATTTGCCAAGAATATAGCAATCCTAAATGTGTTTGGACCAAACAACGGAACTTCAAAATACATAGAGCAAAAACCGATAGAGCAGAATGAGAAAGAAATCCGTAATTATAACATGGGTTTCAAAATCCTATTTTTAACAATTGATAGAAATCAGCAAGAATAGCGAATAATGAAACATTAAACAACAAGATCTACTGACATTTATAGAACACTATAACCATCTACAGCAGAACACATATTCTTTTCAAGCTTACATGGAACATTCACCAAGATAGACTATATCATGGTAATAAAACAAACTTTAACAAATAAAAAAAAATCACACAGAGTATGATCTCTGACCACAATGTATCAAAGAAGAGTATACCAATAACAGAAACTCAGGGGGAAATTTTTCAACATCTTGGGAATTAAAAATATACTCCTAAATAATGCATTGGTCAAATAGGAAATTTCAAGGGAAAATAATACGTAGAGTGGAATAAAAATAAACACGAAATATATTTATAAGAAGACCTAAAGAAGAGCAAAATAAATTCAAAACAAGCTGAAGAAAGAAAATAATAAAGATAACATCAGAAATCAATGAATTTGTAAACAGGAGAATAGGAAACTAATAAAACTAAAAGCCAATTCATCTAAAAAAATCAATAAAATTGGTAAACTTTTAGCAAGATTGACAGACATAAATTGAGACAAGACCTAAATCATAAAATCAGAAATGCAATAGAAGACATCTCAACAGATCCATGGGTAACTATGTAAGATAGTGGATATGTTAATTTGTTTCACTATAGCAACCATTTTACCATATATACATATCTTACAACATTATGTTATGTGCCTTACATATATGCAAAATTTTTATTGAAACAAATTTTAAAAATGATTACAAGGAAATATTATGAATAAATTTACACTCATCAATTCAGTAAGGTGGAAGGAATAAAACACTTCTTGAAGACCACAAACTCCTCAAACTCAGCCAAAATCAAATAGATAAATGGAATAGTTCTATAACTATTGAATAAATCAAATTTTTATTTTAAAAGCTTCCAGGCTTTTAAAGAAATTTCCAGGCCCAGATGGTTTCACTGGAAATTTTACCAAATATTCAAAAAAGAGTTAACACAAATTTTACACAATTTCTTTCAAAACCAGAAAAGGGAATACTTCCTAATTCATATTATGAAGCCAGTATTACACTGATACCCAAACCCAACAGGGATCACATGAGATGTAAAAAATGTAGACCAATATATCTGATTAACTTAGATGAAAATAATTCTGAACAAAATTTTATCAAAATATTATAGAAAAATATATATGTATAATAATGCACTATGATAAAATGTGATTTATTCCAGGTATGTGAGACTAATTAAATATTCCAAATGTATTAATGTAGTCCACCATTTCAATAAGCCAAGGAAAAAAACTTATCATATCATTTACTACAGAAAAAGCATATTAAATACCCGTTCATGAAAAAAAAATTCACTTTCAGTACATTAGGAATATAGATGAATGTCCCCAAACTTATAAAGAATACCTATTTAAAAAACTACACCAAACATCATAATGGTGAAACATTGAATGCTTTGCTTCTAAGATTGGGCACAAGGCAAAGATGTCTTTCCTTACACTTACAGAAATGATCCTGGAAATTTTAGCCACTGCAATAAGGCAAGGAATGGAAATTAAAGATACACAGATGAGAAAGAAACAACTAAAACTCTCTATTTACAAATCACAAGCTTGTCTGTCTAGAACACCCCAAGCAATATACAATATACTTTGAGAACTAATAAGTTTCTCTCGTGTTCAGTAAGGTTAAAAAATACTACATGAATACACAAAATGCAATTGCATTTCAACATATAGATAAGAAATAATTGGAAACAGAAATGTAATAACAAAAATATAATACCATTTCCATTACTCCTAAGAAAATTACATAGGTATGAATCTAACAGCTACAGTTTTTGCATAATTAAAATTATAAAATGTTGATGAAGAAATCAAAGAAGAGCTAAATACTTGGAAAAACATATTCATGGATTGGAAAACTCAACATAGCAAAGATGTCAATTCAACATAACCAATAGGTTTAATTTAATTTCTTTCAAAATGTCATCGTAGTTCTTTGTAAACATAAAATTACCCTAAAATTCACAAAGAAATATTAAGCATTAAAATAGACAAAATTGTTTTAAAAAGAAGAAAAACGAGGGAGGAATTATTGATGTTAAGACTTATGTATGTTTGCTGAACTAATCAAGTCAGTCTGGTAGTGGCAGAAAGACGGATCAAAGGAACAGAATAGAACATGCAGACATAACTCCACATGAATATGCCCAATTAATTTTTTATAAACTTGTAAAAGCATTTCAATAAAGAAGGAAAAGACTCTTCAATAAATGATGCTGGAGCAATTAACCATCCATCAGCCAAAAAAAAAAAAAAAACAATTTATACAAAAAAAATAATTTTCAGAATGGATAATTGATATAAATGTGAAACAAAATGATAGAATTTTTAGAAAAGAACATACGAGAAACTCATGGGTACCTACGACTGACTAGGCAGTGTTCTGAGATTTGATACCAAAACCACAATTCATAAGAGGGAAAAAATCAATACATCGAGTTCATCAAAATGTAAAACTTTTACTCTGTAAAAGATCCCATTAAAAGACAAACTACTGACTAGAACCAAATATTTCCAAGTCACATATCTACAAAGGGTTGGAATCCAGAATATGCAAAGAACTCTCATAACTCAAACTTAAAAAAAAAAAATCCAACCAGAAAATAGTCAATGGACATAATGAAAATAAAAATAAGCATTATCTTAGGTGAAATAAGCCAGGCACAGAAAGACAAATACTTAATGATTTCACTTATACATGGAATCTAAACAAATTGGGTTCATAGAAAGAGTAAAAAGGTGGTTACTAGGGACTGCAGGGAGGGGTTGGTAAGATGGTCAAAGGATACAACATTTCAGCTAGTTAGGAGTAATAAGGACAAGTGATCTACAATATGGTGGTTGTAGTTATAACAATGTGCAATTCCCTGTGAATAACCAAGAGTAGATTTTAAGTGTTCTCACCACAAAAAATAAGTATGTAGGGTAATGCATATGTTAACTAGTTCAATTTAGCCATTTCACCATGTATAATTTTACAAAACATCATGTTGTACCTGATAAATATATATAATTTTACTTGTCAATTAAAAAGGCAAATAAGAAAAGAAAATGGTCAGAAGCATGTACAGATCCTTAACTGTAGAGGATATTCAGATGACAAATATACTCATGAAAATATGTTCAATATTATTAGTCATTAGACTAATGTAAATTAAAATCATAATGAGATATCACTATATGCTGATCAAAATGACTAAAATGAAAACTAGTGACAATATCTAATGCTGGCAAGGGTGAGAATATAAAATAATAGAGCCATTCTGGAAAATATTTCAGCATTTCCTTTCAAAACTCAAATGGACTTATAAGATCTAGCAATTGTGCTCTTGCGCATTTATTCTAGAGAATTAAAAGCTTATGTTCACACAGAAACTTGTGTGTGAATGCCCATAGCAGCTTTCTTCATAATAGCACCAAACTGGAAATTACCCAAATGTCCCTGAAAGGGTGAATAAACAAATTGTGATATATCCAAATCTGAATGCTATTTAGTAATAAAAAGAAACACACTACTGATAACAAAAACTTGGATATAATTCAGTAAATAATGCTGAGTGAAAAACAATCTCAAAAGGATGCATGTTAACTCATTTCGTTTATATAATAATCAAAAATAAAATAATTATATAGATGAAAAATGAGGTAGTAGACTAGTAGTTGCCAGAGGTTAGGGGTTGGGATAGGAAGGTGATGAGAAGGGCCTCAGAGTAATGGCAGAGTTGAGTGTCTTGATTATGCTGGTGGTTAAGCAGGCTACACACGTGACATAATTGCATCAAATTATACACATACACACATGCATGAGTACATGTATAACCGGTGAAATATGAATGAGCTTTGTGGATTGAATCAATGTCACTTTATTGTTTTTCATATTATTCTAGAGTTGCATAAGATGTTAACATTGGGAATGCTAAGAGAAGGATGCACAGGGTTTTTATACACATCTGTTTGTAACTTCTTGTGCGTCTGTAATTATTTCTAAATAAACAATTTGTAAAAGCTGGATTATGTAATTCCCTAAGCATGTGGTTGAGTTAAAGTAAAAAAAAAAAAAATAGTACTCCATGAACACACAGCTAGTGCTCCTGATTCTGAGTATTTGTAGTTCAATCTATGGATATCATTCATTTGGATTTACAGTATTGTCTTGAATTATCTAATGCACCTACATCTATACATATAATTATACACACACACACACACACACACACACACACACACACACACCATACACTTGATTATCGAGTACAGCCAGAGCCTAACTGCTGAGTGTTGAGGAAATTTTCCACAAATGTTAGGGTTTGGGCAGGCAAGGATACCTGGGAAAGGGTATAGAGACCTGAAATCTTAGATAGGGTAATAAAAAATTTAAAAAACTTTACTCACTCAGTATTTATTTCCTTTTTGGCACCTTTTTGAAGTGACTGGTTAAAAATTACAAAAGGTTAGTTAAGAGTGGTATTGTAATATTGGATTCCATTTCAAGGAACCGATCCAATTCCCCAACAGCTTTGCTTTTTTCTTTTCCTTAAAAAGAAAACAAGCTTATTTCCCGAAGCCTTTTCTGGCTTGTCAATTTTACAAATGCAGTCAATGATCCATGAAAACCAAACAATTCAGTGTAAGACAATTTAAATAAAGAGGGAAAGCAAGCAGTTACAATGTCAGTTCAATCTGAGGAAACACAAGCTCTGTTCCAAAGAAACATGAAACTATCAAGTGGAAGTCTATTTAGGTGTAGATGTGCAACATAAACGGTGAAATTTAGATTTTTCTAAATGACAAATTTGCCCAAAATATAGATTGAATCTGTAACACTTTCAACATTGTTGTTTTTAATATAAACATTAATTATGTTTAAAATTATTTTATATTTTAAACATTTGTACATATGCGTGTATATATATACATATGTTTGTATATATGTGCATATATAGTATATATACACATGTATTATTATGTATATATTACACCATATGTGTATATATATTTTTTTCTTTTAGGTCTCAAATATTTCATTTAAGGCCTTTAAAACACTTGTAGGTTCTATGCTCTTATAGTGTCCCAAAATAAAATTATCCTTCATGCACTTCATTTTATATTCTAGCCCACTGGCTCTCTAACTTTAGCATACTATACTCTAGAATCACCCAGCTAATTTGTTAAAATAGATTGCTGTGCCCTACCCACAGAGTTTCTGATTTACCAGAACTAGGATGGGGCCTGATAATTAGTATTTCTAATGAAGATTGCAGGTGGTACTGTCTCTTTTGGTTTGGGGACAACATTTTGAGAACCACAGTTCTCATCCAAGATGAGTTTGTCCATACATTTAAAAATTAGTTTAGCTTTTCTGGAATGGCCAGTAATCTCTTGTATGTGTCTGTTGTCTATCTCCAGATTACTCGCCTTTACTTAGCTCATAAACTATGCAAAAAGGCAGGAATTTCTTCAAGGCTCTCTTAGGCAGATTTCAGTTATTAAAGAATTGCTACTCTGTTTTACAGCTGAAAAACTGGGAAATAATTTCAAATTTAATTTTGCAAAATCCATGTGCGGAAGCCTATATCAGAAAGCTCCCTGGGCCTTCACCCAGATTAGTTACTTTTACTTTTCACACAATTCGTATGCACTTGATTAGCTACTTTTTAATTTGTAAGAGAGCGTATTAGAAGAATAATAACCGAAAGACTGTTACAATAATCCAGATGAGGGATAGGGATAGTAGCACCCAGCATTTATTGAGGCACTACTCTGTGACATACACTGTGCTAGATAACCTACTGACATTATCTCATCTGTCCCACCCAAAAAACAATGACAGAGATATTATCATCCTATTTTACAGAAGTAGACACTGAGACAGAGTCTGAAGCGCAAGATGTTTATTAGGAATCAACATTTCTGAAAGGAAGGAGAAGGAAGCAGGGTTGAGCAGAGGGAGAAGTTGAACGTTAATGCGAACCCAACAGAGTCTTTACCAAACTAGTGGGGGCTCCCTAGCAAGATTTGCCAGTCAGTATCTCACATTGGACTGAAATGGCTGGAAATGTATGCCTACACTTAACTGGAAATGAGTTTCCCCAGAAAGGGTGTGACATCAGGCAAGGAGGCTCTATGTAGCTGAGTCTGACCCTTTAAGCACTTGATGGCCGGAAGCTATCTATGAATTATATCTTCCTACTTCTGTGCTGGACAGGAAGTACTTCTCTGAAGAACAGGTACAAATCAGTGTCTGTCACTGATTTGTCCAAGGACACAGTAATCATCTGAGTAACAATTCAAACCCAGGACTATCTGATTCTTTCAACTACATAATCTGTTAGTTTCTGTATGCTGCTTACATTTCTTAAAAATGTCATGAGGACTCCATCACGGACACCCACTGGATTGTGTGATAATGCAGTAATGACCTCAGGTATCACTGAAGAATGTAGAAGAATTTGTTGTTACATGAAAGGGCTCTAAACCTCACTGTAATCTTGTCACTTGCCATCCTGTCAGTGTGCAGTATGAGTATGGAATTCGTGAACAGTCAGCAAGCACTATCCCTTTCACTCAAGCTACCATCATTTCTCATTCTGATGACTGAAAGAGCCTCCAAATGCATCTCGCTGCTTCATGGTTGCTCCAACCAACGTCAAGACTGACTAAATAGAAATGTATTCATACCACAATTCTGCTCAAATGTTTTAAACAATTGTTGTTCAAACTTAAATAAAATCCAAACTCTTACCAAAGAACTTTTTAGCTCTACATAACCTGACCCTGCCTCCTCACCAGCTATTATGGCTCTCAAACGTGCTAAGCTAAATCCAATTGTGAAGATTTTGCAAGTGCTATTTGTTCTGTCTGGAATGCTCTTCACCCAAATCCTCCCCACACTCTGGAGTTGTGCTCAATGCCATCTTTTTAGAGAGACCATCTTGACCACCCTAGAGAAAATACAGCTCTGATTCTTACACTCCACATGCCAACCCCTTCCCTTGCTTCATTTTTCTCCTTTGCCCTTTTCACTGCTCAGAATTGTGTACACATGTGTGTATGTATGCATGCATATTTGAGTGTGTATAATTTTATTCCTAGTACCATTTTTGCATTGTGCAGTTAGAATACACATACCCATACTCAAATTGTTCATTGTCTGTCTCCTCCACAGTAACTTCACATTATTGCATATACGGATATTAGCTGTCAAGTTCATCTGTGTATTCCCAGATTCTGAAAGAGTGCTTGTTACCCATTGGGAAAATGAATTAAATTTTAAAAATGACAGTAGCGAAAACATATATGTGTAAGCTAAGGTAACTCAAATTCCAGTTCTACAACCATCCAGTTTGGATAAATCATGTGAAACTCTTAAGCTTTGTTTTGTTTTGTTTTGTTTTCTGTCTCAATTGGAGTTAATACATTCACATTTATTTAATTTAATTAAATAACATATTACAAAATGCTATGGAAAAGATAAAGCTAATTAATTGTTAATTGAATTTGGCTATCTATCCCAAAATAATGAGTAAATTACCGAACCTTTTTTTCTCTTCAAAAAATAAGCCCTCATCATTTGGAAAATATGTTTATATAAATTTTCCAATGCACTGATGATGAAAGATAATTAAGCACTACTCTTATTTTTTTAAGTTTGAGTGGTATTTGCAATTAATTACTGCATTACATTATATCCAATATGCTCTGCTACATATTTATGTTTTGTCTTTGATTAAATGTGTCTACAAGGGAGACACTATGAAATTATGCTTAGGATGCTTGATATGTGTGTACTAGGCAGATTGATCTTCCAAGTTTCCCACTGATCACTCTACTGCTTGTGTACACTCGTAAGACCCAAGGTTTCTTTCTTCCTCTCTAGATTGATCCTTTTCAGTCCTTCCTAAAATAACCGTCACCATTCACCTTATCTTTCTTACTTGGTCAAGATATTCATCCATTCATTCAGTATCTCCGTTCTTCAAATGTGCTACCCACATGGGTCTCTCCTGGTTTTCAAAAAGCATTGCACCTATGAATTGTGCTATATTGTTCAACATGTAATTGTATTATTTAAGGGGGGCTTTCTCCCTACATCATATGCACAGATCCTGAGGAGAATAGAAAGTTCTTGAGGACAGGGACTGGATTACTCATGCCTTTACTATATTCCAAAACCATCACCACTCTCCAAAGATAAATAGATGCTTGATAGAACTCTAAATAGATATTATGCTTTTTTAATCCAGTAATTCCTAATTCTCATGGTTCCAAATACCCCTCTAAGTAAAGAAATGAAACTATTTTAATTAGATGTATCACTAAAGAATAAATAAAGGCCTTTCATGATTTCAACTCAGTACTTCAAGAGTTACATAGACTGTGGGAAGCAGAGTTTCAAGGCCTAAAGCTGAGAATTAAGCTGCAATTATGCTGTTGGTACCGAAAGGTTTGTCTATCTTCAGGATATCTTCAGGATAAAACAGTTTGGCCGGGCGCAGTAGCTTATGCCTGTAATCCCAGCACTTTGGGCAGCCGAGGCTGGAGGATCATCTGAGGTCAGAAGTTCAAGACCAGCCTGGCCAACATAGTGAAACCACGTCTTTACTAAAAATACAAAAATTAGCTGGGCATGATGGTGGGCACCTGTAATCCCAGCTATGTGGGAGGCTGAAGCAGGAGAATCACTTGAAGCTGGGAGGTGGAAGTTGCAGTGAGTGGAGATTGTACCACTGCACTCCAGCCTGGGTGACAGAGCGAGACTCCATCTCAAAAAAAAAAAAAAGTTTGTGGTCTGCAATTGACGTAAAACTTTCTAACCTAGCTCCCAAATCCCTGAAACTTCCTTCATTCATAGACTGCTTCTACTTTGCACAGCCGGTCAGGGTTTTGGAAAAAGAGAAATCCGGGCCTATCTCCTTCTATTCTCCAGTGGGAAGACAGAAGCCTGCATGAATAGGGACAAAGACCTTGGGAGCTCAAGGACCTAATGTTGTTCAGGAATTAAGACAGACTTTAGAATAGTGTGGATAAACTTTGGACAGAATTTTTTGGCTGTTATAAAACACAACTTTCCAGTAATTTTGAAACCCATTTCCTTACTTTTATTTTTTCTCCCACCAAAAGGGTAAGGAAACCAACTTTGGGCTACTACTGGCTTGTCCATGGCCTGGAACTGCCCACTCCAAACCCAAAGAATTATTATCCTGATTCTTCCTGCTCCTCCTTGTCCATAAGATGCTATTGCTCTAAGAAGCATGCTAGTATCTTGAAGCTGATATAAAAAAATAAGTTCATGATAAAATGACAATGGTTTGTAGGCCAACCATAAGACACAGTGAGATTTTAAGTCAGAATACACTGGGTTTTGTCTCTCAACTCTAAGTAGCTGTGTGACCTTGAACAAGTTATTGAATGTATCAGAGATTCAGTTGACTCATATGTAAATAGGTATAAAGGAGACTACTTCATGGTCTTGCAGTAAGGATTAAATAAAATCCTGTGTGTAACGTGCCCAGCACAGAGCCTTGAAAACACTAAATGTATCATCACTAATATCACCATCAAAATGAATATTTTTCACAGATTAAATACTATCCTTTGAATCCTTCCACATTAAAGCTCAAGGAGGTGAATAATGATAAACACATAATACACTAAAACTCGTTGTCTTTTTTTTTTTTTTTTTTTTTTTTATCTTTTTTAGAAAGGGCCCTGGGATTTCCCAAAATGCATTAAGAATACAGGCACCTATTCTTACCAAATATGAAAAGAAGCAGCTTCAACCATCAGAATTCTTCCCTTCCAAACTCTTTCAGTGTAGGCTGATAAGGAATAAGAATTGCTTAGTGAGAATCCTACTCCTTTGCCTCTCACCACTAAACAATAGCACCAGTGTAATTTCACCGTTGAGAGTTTAACTTTATCACTCTAGGAATTCTCAGAGAATTCTTTTGAGCTGCAAACCATCTAGGTGTCAGCATCTTTATTTTTCTTTTGAGTCTGCTTTTTTTTTTATATGAAGAAACGAAACCTAACCTTTCAGATCCTGATGAACAAAAAGAGTACAATATGACAGTGTTTTAGTCTTAATTTTGTCACTAGCTGCAATAGTTTAGTAAAGTCAATTGCTATCAATATATTCATTTGTCAGATGTCCTCATTCTTCAAATGCTTGGCTTACAAATACACAGAGCAGTTACAAGATAAAAGTGTGAATTGAAATCATTTTGCTCAGAAAAAACCACTCTGCAGTTTTAAGAATAATTATTGCTATCACAACCACAGCCAGAAGCCAAATTTTTACATCAACTCTTCATTACTGGAGACAGTGGTACACAAACATTTTTACAAAGATTGCAATTTGTGTTTTCATGGTTTTTGCACTTTCTGTGACTATCTTGTTTACAGTACTTGCTTTTATCTACAAGGAAAAGACTATCAAATTTGCAAAGTTACTCAACTTAGTATCTTTGCCTGGGTTTTAATTTCAGTGACATTTGTAATGCTTACAATTCACTTCACTGATAATCTGAAAGGAGCAGCTAATTATCCAGGCTGGGATAGGGGTTCTGATAAACATGCCTTTGTGAGATCCTAAGTATCACCTTTGAGCCTGGTAAGACAGGGCCTGGAGAGTGAAGGAAAAGTAAATGTCAGCCAGCTTTGGAGTCATGAAGAGCAATCATTGTAGAGAAAGTTTAGTTGATTTTTGGCCTGAAAAAATGTTTCCTGAATGTTTTCAAATTCACTAGTTTTTCAGCGTCACTTATAGCTTTCCTAACTGAAACCCTGTCAGAGGTTTTTGTTCTCCAGGAATTCTTAGAAGTGCAACAAAAATGGGCATATGATCACTTGGTGGCACATTTAGGGTGCTTTGTCACACTAGTTCCTAGAGGCCCTAAGAAAAGTAAAGTACTAGCACTCTTCAGAGTAGTATAGGAAAGGTTCAGCTACTAAGCCTCCAACTTTCTTCCTTTCTGCCAAGTTATCTAAAATAGATTATATTTAACTGATGAGATAAACTTGAATTCTTAACCCATAGAAATGCAACATATCATGCTGAACATGTCTTTGGAGAAAGAGAAACAGCAAAGTAAGACAGCAGAACAGTTGCAGAAGAGATGAACAAATATTACAGTTCCTAAAACAATAATTAGCTGCCATTTTAAGATGCTTAGATTCTCAAGTAAAATATACAAAAATATCACCACAAAAATGCATTGCACTAAATCATAGAAATACGTTCCCGGTTAAACATCAACTTGTAAACATGGACTCTGTATGAGATCTTTTCAATTTAAGAAAACTTAAAACATATTAAGCATGAAAATCCATATTTATAATACCCTTAAGATAGGAGACAACTATTTGTTTTAGTGAAGATTCCTACGTTAGTAAAAGGTTTCACTAGTTGACTAATTTAAATAGGCTAACAATAAATCATTAGCTGGAATAACATGAACTATTAAAAGCCAGTTCAAATTTAAGGTCAACGAAAAGAAAGATGAAGCATCTCAATTTATAACAAAGCAACTCAATTTAGAAAATTAGATTTACAAAAATTTGATTTGCATGACACTTCTCAGTAATGTTACTTTGTACAATGTGAGTCATGGGAATGGAACTGTGATATGATTTGCCTGATTCTTGAACCAGGGCAACTGATTTATCTTTACTATCTTGAGATCTCAGGGAGGAAGTCATCATAGTTCAGCCATCTGTTATTGCCCAAGAAGTAGTGTCTGACCAGAAGAGAAGAAAATATAATGAATGAACTATGTAAGTTACGGTAATGTATCCCAGTCTAAGTTAGCCACAGTTTCTTCCTTATCAATTTTGTTTGTTCGGAGAAGTTTTGAGACTGTCTATTGATCACATTGATACAGCAGATGCAGCCTGAAGGAAATGGATGGTATATAAGAGTAATTTCTGATGCAACCTGAGAAGTAGTGGCTTGTTGTAATTCTGGAAGGAGGGAAAGATTCTGTTTTGATCATCTATTGCTGCATGAAAAATTACCCCCAAAACATGGTAGCATAAACAATTTCATTTTATTTGCCACTGATTCTCTAGGTCAGAAATCCAGACAAGGCTTACCTGGGAGATTTTCGTGTTCTATGTGGATTGGCTGGCTATCTTATGAGGTTACAGTTACATGGTGGCTGGTGCTGAAACATGCAAAGTGGCTTTGCCCACATGTGTAGTATCTTGGCAGGGACAGCTGTGAGCCTGAATCTCATTTTGTCCACATGACTATCTTCTCATGGTTAGCTTGGGCTTCTTTACTTGAACTCAAGGGTAAGCAGTTCAAGCGGCAATGGCAGAAACTGCAGAAATCTTAAGGCTACACTTCAGAAGTCAACAAGAATCATTTCCACTGTATTCAGTATATAATCCCAGATCCTAGGGGATAGGGCACTAGTAAGGGCACTCTGCAAAATAGCATATGTGGTAAAATATATTATGGAGGCCAACACAATTTACCATGGGACCACCATGACTTATTAGAAAAATCATGTGCATAATTTCTTTCTCATAATTTTCAGTGTGAACCTGGGAAAGCAGCCATATTTTGTACTATGCATCCTCAGAGCAAAAGACAGAAGCTACCAGATAAAATTGGCACTCACCTGGCGGAACTGTTCCAGATCAATTTTGTTACCCACCAGCACCAGGGGAATTTCATAGGTGTGGCGGACCTGAAAAATGAGCTCTTTAAACTTGGCAGCCTCCTGAAATGATTGACGGTCAGTGACGGAGTAGCAGATGATGAAGCCTTCCCCACCTCGCATGTACTGCTCCCGCATGGCTGTGAATTCTGCCTGCAGGAAAAAAAAAAAAATTAGTTATGGGCTCTCAATATAGCTAATTAATATGAGGTTTAAATGTAATCATTATGAAATTTGAATGTTTTAAACTATTAAGAATATTGATATTTAATCATAGGAGATTTCATTTATGAGATCTTAGAAAAACATATTAAACAGCAATTTTTACTCATAGACTCTTAGGGATTATATAAAGATGATTTTTTTTTAATTTGTAATGACCTCACTTTAAGAAAATGAATCTAAATGTTTATACTCTAATCATTAAATTTATTTGAACCCAGGCTAGATATTCTTTAAATTACATATTTCAGATATTTTCTCACTCCCTATTTATTGGAACCAATTTTCTTTTCTAGAAACATTGAAGAAAAAAATTGTATAATCTAAGGAAGTTGGCTTCACTTTGCAAATGAAAGTTGGTTTGTATAGGGGATTTGCCATACGTCTGCCAAGGAATCTGGGGGAACAAATTTTTCTACTCAAAAATATGAAAATGAATTAGAGTTAGACCTGGTTTTCCTTGTGAATGGAAAAAGTTATTAGCATTGATAATTCCAGATCCAGTTATTTGTTTGGGTGTTAATTTGTCTCATGAAGGTGCATAAACAGAAGGATCTGGATTGCTGAGGGATGGATCAGTTTCTACATTCTGCTGACTCTTTCATCTTCTTTCAACTACAACTTCTCAGTGACTGAAAATTCAATATTTGTTCTGAATTACAATTTGGAAAGTTCTTTTAAGTCTAAAATATCTGTTTTCATTCACTTTTATTCTGAAACTACTGTTAAAATGACAATGGCTAATTAGATAGAAGCATTAATTGGTAGAATTCTGTTGGTGGAATAAGCAATGAAAGAACAAAAGAGCATATTGTGACTTGGACAATTTGTGCTATAAGTAATCAAAGCAATAAAATTTTAGGTGGGTTTTAACTGTGTTTGAAGAATTTGAGAAAATGGGACTTCTTTACCTAGCAAAGTGTTTATAAGAACTCACAAAATGCCCTACTCAGAGTAATTGTTTAAATAAATGTTAATTTGATTTACGCTAGCTTGAAAGATGGGAGCATTTATGTAGATCCAGGAACTTTGGAAAACTAGGGTGGTTGCAAGTCCAGAGAGTGATAAAGCTAATAAATTCCTGAGTTAATAAGTGAATTTCACCAATCATTTGCAGTAAATATGGAATAAATGCAAACGGCTTTTGCATCGGTTTCAAGCAATCATTTCTAAGTTGCAAGAACTGGATCACAGAGGTGACAAGAGACTTGTCCAAAGACCAACAGCAACATGATATAGAGTTGGGTCAAAAAACTCATGTTACCTGACTCACACTGTATCATATTACTTAGCATTAATTTTTATTTTAACTCAATCCTAACTTTCACAATGTGAGTGAAATGTACTAATATGGGAGAAAAAATATTCTATTGGATCCATGTTTCATTCTTGAACCAAGATTGAGTAATAAAATATCTGGGATCCCTCATAGTTCTGACATACTCTGATTTTGAAATCCTATGTCGCAATCAAAACCCCATAATTGACAGGACTTGACTAGAGAAGTATGGACTGAAAATGATAACATGTTTCTCAAACTCATAATTACATTTCTTTGGAAAAGAAATTATAAAATCATCTTAGAAATATGTTTGATCTTTAGGAAAACATAATTAGATCTGTTGTGTCAGTTGTATATGATTAAAACAATAATAAAAATGCAAGCTAAACTGGAAAAGATCTATTTTACAATTTAAAGTTTATGCTACTTTCTGATTATTATTTTCAGTACTAAAGTTTTTGATTTTCAATCGTCTAGTCCTTTTTGAAAATTAACAAATACAAATATTAGCAAAATATTTAAATGGTACAGATATATCTAGTACTAATTTAGTTTTCTTCTCACCTCAAACTTCTAATTTTTCTTTTCAAATGCATCAGTTAATAGCTTCTTTAACTTTACACTACTGTCTGTATACATACAAGCATATACATATTCCTTCTTCCTTTATACATCATTCTAAACTCAATGGGAAACATAATATATACCTTTAATTAAAATGTAGTAGCCCTAATATACCTTGGAAACTATTCTATATAAGTATATATAAATATTGCTTATTCTTTTTTATAGAGACATCATAATTCTTTTTATACATGTACCATAATTTATTTAGCTACTTATCTATGAACAGGCATTTAGATGGCCTCCTTTTATTCTTATTATAGACAATGCTGTGATATTTATTCTTAAACATCCATATCACACAGATTTATCTATACCTGAGGAAACTTATCTATACCTGAGAATCTTTTTGGTCTAGTATTTCCAGACCAAAAAGAACATACATTTTACTTTTGAGAAATATTGCCAATCTCAATGCCAAAGACATTGTATCAACAATACTTTTTCCAACATTATATAAATGTGACCAATTCTCCTCATTTTCAACAATGCTGCTTATCAAATTGTTCTACTTTTACAAATTGTAGAATTGAAACATCATGTTCCTTTTATTTGTATTTATTATTTATGTGTTATGATCAACATGTCCTATGACTTATATTCATTTATATGTTGTCTTCTACATATAGATTTTATTTTGTTGTGAAGAATGTAGTAGTTGTCTTTGAAGGGGGTTGGTTCTTTTTGTTGTTCAACTGTATATTGTTTTTTAAATTTGAACTGAAGGAATATATTTCTATGTGAGACATAAGAAAAAGAGTAATGCATTTGACTACTTCAACAAAAATATACCATAATGAATGACTAACAAATTTGATAAAGTGTAACAACCTGTTAGGAAGACAAGCAAATTACAGAAGGCAACATTCACAGAGAATATTGGATGATTGAATAAATAAAAGTCCAACAGTTATTGTGCTTGTTGACCAGATTCAAAGTCACACACATATCACATTAAAAATAGATATGTCAAGGAATAACATCTGATCTAAATTGGAATCTCTAGGTATGAAGTTCCAGCATACATACTTTAAAATTTGGATGATTTTTGTTTTGCACCTCTCTGTATGAATATATAACTGAATGTATGCTCAAGAGTGGTCTTTATATTCCAGAAGCAGAGAAAGACAGTCATAGTACATGACCTCTAGGACTGTTACTTACTTAGAGCATGTTTTCTGACATGTCACATAACCTCTCTGTGCCTCAATTTCCCCCTTTGTTAAAGATGGATTAGGACACACACTTAACCAGTCTTACAGGGCAGTAGAAAAGCTCAAATGAGAGAAGAGATGTTAAAATGCTTTGATGAATTTTTAAAATACAATACAAATCAAGCCTATTATTATCTCTGGTACAAATCTGGCAGAATAGAACCTTTCACTGGGAGAACAGGCATGAAATCCTCTTTTAGCTGCATTAAATATAAATGTGGCAGTGTTTTTTATGTAAGCTTAATCAGAAAAGTATTAAGCTTTTTTTTTCCCAAACAGAAAATCTTTCCACCAATAAAACAGATGTAATGAAGCTATCATAATGAATGGGGAGGATATTTTATCTTAGATGACATTTTCTATACCAACTCTTTACACAACACATATATGTTTCCACGTGCATGTGGTGTGTGTGTGTGTGTGTGTGTGTATTTTACTAAAAGATGCAGTAGAGGCTGATGGGACTCAGAGATTTGAGCAAAATCTCTTTACTATGTATCAACTTAATAATATATGATAAAGAAATCACTTTAAAAGGAAAAATGCTGTGTTCAACATGTTGCTTCCGTCTTCATTCACCTGTGAATTAAAGATCCCTATACTTTCTGTTTGGTGTACCCTGAATGTTAATATCTTCTTCATTTGCTTCCTGCTATAAATGAAACTTGTTGGTTAATTATTCGGGAACATTACTAGATTCCATTTGCTATCTATGAGTAGCAACATATTTATGAAACAGACCCTTTGTATAAAATGCTACAAATATAAGCATTTCTAATATTTTCAGAGCTATTCTGAATACAACATTCCAGTATGATCAGTTGCCTTTGATATACTCCCTTGTATTAAAATTGTGTGATAATTTTTCTATATTCAGAAAATGAATAAAGAATTTTTGATGTATCTCATATTCCAGCTTCTTGATTATCAGAGTAAGAATTTTAAGCAGGTATTAGAAAATGTAGGAACTAGACCAGCTCCCCGTTGCATTCAAGTAGCAGTACTACAAAGATATGAATGCCTCACTACATTCAAAAAGCACTAGCACTATATTCAGACCAGGTTATTAGCAACTCCCAGTAAGGGCACACAGATAGCATTACATATACTGATCTGAATCCCTTTTGGCCATCTCTTTAATAAACCGCATGTCCACATTTGTTCTCCTTATGGAAAAAAAAGTAAATTAATAAGTCCGTCAGTCATACACCTAACACTGTACCAAGTGGTAGGGCATATATATATATCTGAACTTGTCTGGGTTGGAGAAACACAACCAAGCCAAGATAAAATGAATGAATAATAATTAAGATCTAAATGAACTGTGGGGTTGAGAAAATGGCAAGAACAGTTTTCAGAGGGAAGGCAAAGAGGGCTTGGTGAGGGAAAAGGATGTGATGTTCTTCCTTAACTTTATTATTTGTACAGAGCTCCTCAACTTTCAGATAACCTCACTTCCAAAAATTATGTATAGTCACTCTTAAATAGCCTTTCATAGTACAAATTCATCATTTGCATAGTAGTTAATCATCTAAGACCTGCTTACCCTTCAATAGTTGAGTTTTTGGAGGGTGGCATAGCACAGAATCATGTGATTGTTGTTTCTTTTATTTGTATCTTTTAAATGAAAGTACAGAAAAAATTATAAAGGATTAAAGTCTAGGTATCATGAATTTACTATAATTTTTGCAAAGCAAAAGGATTGCAATAAGTAGGAGTGGTAGTTTCTCAGTCTCAATCTGATGCCTTAAACTGGTTATGTCAATTTAAATGAAAACAAACAAAGCTTTTATAAATGCCAATAATATGAGGTCAAAGATTATGCCTAAAAGTCAAAATATAATTAACAAATACCATTTTACAGTTTTCAGAGAAGATAATCTATCATTTGTTTTTTGGTATCTGACACATATTTTGAGGAATGCATTTTATCATGGAATACTGCTTGTACTTTGCCTAACTCATTCATCAAATATTTATTGAGCACTTATATATGACAGGCATGTAAGATTTGAGATTGCTAAAATGAATACATATACTAAAACTAAAATATGGGTATATATATATATTTATATGAGACAAATAAAAATTAGAGTATCAGAACCAGGATAGAGTGAGGAGACAGAGTTTGATTTACAATTTGACTCTGAACTTCTAAACAACCCAAGCTACAATGAAAACATGATCAATTATATCACTTTTGTCATCAATAATAACATTTTAATTTGACACAAATCTCCCCTAAGCACTGATTGCTGAAGGCAATTTATCTTCTTGGGGTTTAGATAGCAGACAACATCCCCAGTGTCAACCAAACTAGATCTGCAGTATCAGGTTCTCTAAGACTAATCTGTAATTGTGGTTTTCAGTGTAAGCCTTGCCAAACATTTCATAGTCATACTCAATAATACTGACGGAAGCTTCAAGCAAGATAATATAAAATTATTCTGTAGAAAATGGTTCTTGTGTAATAATTGAGAATGATATTTAAAATCTTTTTAGTTTAGTTGTTGGCATTGAAACTGGAGGCTTGAAGGGTACTTGGAATCCAACTATAATGATGGCTCCTGGAAAACTCTTAACTAAATACAATTTGAATAAGCATTAAGGTTGCAATGCAGGAATAGCTGCATAACTTGTAGATCCCAATGCAAAGTGAAAAAGTGAGGCTACTTGTTCAAAAATAATTAAGAATTTCAAGACAGCAAGAATAAAACATTAAAATAAGTGCAATGCCCTTCTGGGCTTGGGACCCTGGGCAGCTGCCGCAATTGCCAGCTCATGAAGCCAGTCCCATTGCAATGGGATTAGCACAAAATAACAGCCAGGAGCACATGTGAGGGGAACTCCAAAGAAGACTCCATGGACAGGTGCCCCAGAGAGAACACTGGCAATTATGTTCAGAAGCCAAGTCACTACTGAAGCATCCTGACCTCAGTGAGGAAGATAGGCCTGTGCAAAGATGGATGTTCCAGGAGTTGAGAGGTGTGGAGTTGTGGCAAGACGGAGAGTATAGGGTGACAGACTGGGATAAGCCCTTAAGAAGAGAAACAATGCTACAGAAAGAGGCGTTAGTATGACTCATATAAAGAGGTGGTATGTTCTTGTTGCCAAGTGAGATCAGACTCTTGAAATCCCTGACAACCAGGTTTTGGGTTTGATGCAATAGGAAACCAAGAACTCAGGAGATTTTTGTCAGGAGGAAAGTCACAAGCAGGCAGCCCTATTTTAGTAGGATTAGTCTGGCAATGGTGAGAGTCACAGTGGAGGAAAGGGCCACTGAAAGCAGGGAGAAAACCATGAAGGCTTTCATAGTAATTCTGAAGTGAGGTTTCACAAAAGGAGAAAGAAAAGGGGGGAAATCCTTGAATGAGAGGTCACAATAAAAAAAAAATGAAGAGAAAAGAATTATGAAAAAAGGACATGAAAAACGTATCTCACATTAGATATAAAAAAAACAAAGTATAGAGATATTAAATGAGATGGCCGAAGTCCTAGAGCTATCAAGTAGAAAATCAGAGACACATTGATACCACTGCCTCGCCAAGGAAAGAAAGAATTAAATTAAATTAAATTAAATTAAATTAAATTAAATTAAATTAAATTAAATATAGTTCCAGTTTTTGTAGCCCTGGATCTGGTAGCTGTAATGACAGAGATCAGCTGATTGAGAAAGTAAATAACTTAAGGGCCATCATGTCCCATACAGAGTTCTACTTGTCTAGTGAGAGTTAATACTAGACATCCAAATGGAACTATCCATAGATAACTGGAAATATGGCTTAGGTGAAAGATTAGAATCTAAACGGGGTAGTTGTGACAAATTCAGGGGGCAAGACTTTTTGACTGAATATGTGATTTGGAAATAGGGTACAAATCAATTAGTCTGGATCAGTTTGGGGGGACAAATTCTTTTTGTCCCTTCTTTTTGAGAGCTGGAGCTTTGCCTCCGTTTGAAGTATTTTATCTATTTTAAAGGAGATTTTATAAAAATGGTTTTTGACAGCTTTCTTCTAGTTTTGTTCTCTTTTGCCAGGCATGCACAGTACTGAACTGTCCTCAGATTTTGGCACTTATGCCTCTTTCTTTTATTGTAATTACGTGTGTTTTACTCTCATTCCCATCACTAGACTCTAACCTACCTGAGCATCATATTCTCCAAAGCACTAGGGACAGTGCCTGGATCAAAGCCCAAAAGATAATTATATTATCACTTGGTTAATTACTTACTTTAAGCTAAATGTTTTTAAATATGTTACTATTCCCTGGATGATATGCACTTTAAGGGGAATGAAGATTGGAGGCTGGAGGATGAAGATAAAAGAGAAAGAGAATCAAATCCTTAAACTAAATGGATAAAGCTTTTAGTTACTTATTCATTCTTGTACACGTAAAGCCAGGTCTAGTTTAACTTTTAGATAAGCCTATATCCCACTGAAATCCACAACAATTATAAAGCAAGTTAATGTTCCTTATTTCATTCTCTAGCATTAGTCATTTGTCTTACACTAAGAAGGGAGGAGGAAAGAGGAATCTTACTGTATTTGGATCAAATTTTGCACCAAAATTTGTTTCCCAAAGAAGTCTGTTTGCCTTCCTCTTTCTATTTGACTTGTATTTTGTCAAAGATTTAAAGTTTCATGACCGCCTCTGGGGGGTACAAATCCACTAAAAGATATTTTTAATCGCAGCTGGCTTCCTGTTTATCCTGGAGGTCACTCATACTGGGAGCTGTTTTCCTGCTGATAAAACCTACAGGAATGTGTCTTGGAAGAAGCCAGCATAACTGTGTTGTGAAAGGATTTCATCTACTGCAGTTTAGTCATTCCCAATGTGATACTGAAAGGATGATCTCAACAAAAATAGAGTGAAATAAGAAAATCCACATGACAAAGTTGCAGTTGCTAATTGATTTAGAGTATCTGATAGGATACTACTATAAATAAGAAAAATGATATGGGACTCATGTACATACATACCCACACATGCTTTCTCTGAAAAAGCTTCACCATCCACAATGAAATTCATATTTCTAAATACTGAATACAAAATAAATTACTATTTGGTTCCTCCTTCAGTAAAAACCAAATGATCTTGTTTTGCAATATAAAGAAGAATTTGTCTCCAGATAATTATAAAATTTTAGAGTTGTATTGAGAGGCCAGCACTCCCTCATGATACAAATGAGGAAAGTGGTTATTGGAGCAGATGTTTGTCCTCTATAACATCAGAAGTACAACCAGGAAGAGATTACAAGGTTCTTGACCATCATTAAGTGCTGGATATACTTCATCCTCCAGCTTAGTTATACCTCCTGAGTGGCTACTGTAACCCCAGGGTCTCCCTTTTCCAATCAATCCATCAATGGGGGGAAATCCATCCATTTCACTATCTGATTACTCTTCTTTAAGTACTGCATTTATTCTGCAGCTCTTCTGTCTCCAAAGGTCCAGTGGTTACACACTTACTTTCACATCAAATCTATACTCATCAGCCTGATTTTAAGACCCTATATAATCTGATATCATGCTACCAATCAAGCTTTATCTTCAGTTAATATTGAATATGCCCTCTCTAATGGGGTCACTTCTCTCATGGCCTGATCATAAAAGCTGTCTCTCTTACCATTGTGCCTTCATGCACATTATTCCTCATACTTGAACCTTTTCTAGGGAATCGAGAATTTAGTGATTATCAAATTTTTTTTTTTGCAGATGAGAAAATCAGAGCCCAGAAAGGTAGTGATGATATCATTTTCTCATAGCTAATTAAAATACAGCCAGCTCAGAAATTCCAGTTTTCTAATCCCTTCTACATCACATGGGTAGCTTTCCTTCCTTTGCCGTGATCTGAATCCTGTGCATGCTTCTTAGTCAATTATATTCTTCCTGTTTTTTTTATTAACCCATATCTAACAAACCCAGCCTTTATTGAGAATAATTTTTTGTATATTTTCATCACTTATGAACTTAAAAAATTAGCAATTAATGATATCTTTCTTATTTTCTTTTTATTCAGGGAATTAGGTTTGTGACACTAAGCAAATGTTAAACATTTTAGAGTACAACATCTATGCTTAAACTGTGTTTAACACTTATGTTGCACTTATATTGCTTGGTAGATTTTTAACATTAAAAAATTCAATTAAATTGCTGCCATTTGAACAAATAAATGCCATTTAGAAAAATACTTTGATGTGCTAACTCTATGATAATGTATGTATTCTGGAACACAGACATAATAAGCAAGCTTCTAACAGTAAAGGAGTTTGTGAATACTAATGAGGTACATCATCCTAGATAAATCTTTTAAGAAAATTGGGAGAAAAAAGTTTTAAAATTTATATTGTTAAAGGACATGCCTGTACAATGAAAATCAGCAAAATTTTTGTTCCCAAGTCAGTCAATATCTTTCTCTCTTTTCAAAATACATTTGTAACCTTGTGAAATGGTTTGGCTGTGTCCTGGCCAAAATCTCATCTTAAATTGTAGTTCCCATAATTTCCACATCCTGGAAGGGACCTGGTGAGAGTTAATTGAATCATGGAGGCGGTTACCTCCATGCTGTTCTCATGATAATGAGTGAGTTCTCATGAAATGTAATGGTTTCATAAGGGGCTTTTGCCCTTTTTGCTCATTCTTCTCCTTCCTGCCACCATGTGATGAAGGACATATTTACTTCCTATTCCACCATGATCGAAAACTTTGTGAGGTCTCCCAGCCATGCTGAACTGTAAGTCAATTAACCTCTTTTCTGGCTGGGTGTGGTGGCTCATGCCTGTAATCTCAGCACTTTGGGAGGCTGAGGCAGGCAGACCACAAGGTCAGGAGTTCGAGACCATCCTGGCCAACATGGTGAAACCCTGTCTCTACTAAAAATACAAAAATTAGCTGGGCGTGGTGATGCATGCCTGTAATCCCAGCTACTCGGGAGGCTGAAGCAGGAGAATCGCTTGAACCCAGGAGTCGAAGGTTGCAGTGAGCCGAGATCACACCACTGCACTCCAGCCTGGTGACAGAGCAAGACTCCGTCTCACAGAAGAAAAAAAAAAAAAAAAAAAGAAAAGAAAAAAAAAGAAACCTCTTTCCTTTATAAATTACCCATTCTCAGGTATGTCTTTATGAGCAGCATGGGAACAGACTAATCTGCCTTGCATCTTGCATACAAATATATTAGGTAAAAATTTAAATATATAGAAAAAAATCATTGTTTGTTCCATATTATTTCAACTCTGCAGTAACTGTGCTCAATCAAATAATTTGGTTATACAAATGTAATTGTATTTCATTGCACTTTTAGACTCAGGTGAGCTGTTCCATAACACAAAAACATCATCATATCAGTTTGGTAATTTTAGAATCATTTTGATCCAGTTATTTAAAATATAATAATTTTAAAATTGCATATTCAACTACATTGGAAAAAATAGGATTTCATTATTAGGTTAGAGCCAGGAAAAATATGGGGATAATGGAGAATGATGAGATAATGAGGATATTTGAGTTTTAAAATTATCAAGGCTGGTTTCTATTATGGTATTGTTTGTGAGATGCCTCAAGATGGATTCACTTGGGAAGTTATTGGTTTTTTCAAATTGTTAGTAAGTTGTAGTAAATATAAAAAGTATGGATATATGAATATCTTGTTAACATAGAGCATGGATATTAAATCATATGATATCATATGCATACATATAAAATATAAGCACATATATTAATATTGTATAGCATATGTTTTATTATTTTAAAATGTATTTTGGTGCCTAGGACATATGATAATTTTAAACAATGCTTTTCTTAAACCCTTTCTATTGCAGCAATATTTTAAAATCAGAAGCTTCCTGTTCAAGACAGTGAGCAATTTCTCAGTCTCTTGCCCCTCAAAGTGCAATTGAAATCACAGAACTATTGTTATTATTTGATATCTATACTACCATTGGAAAACAAAATGATGGTAACAGTAACTCAAAATTTCTGGAAAATTAAAAGTGAAAGCAGAAAAAAGCGATAAATAGAAAGAGTCCTAATGAAGTCTTGGGAATCGTCAAACACAGCATCATCAACAAATAGAAAAAGTCAGAGTGTCTGTGGGTAGTGATCAGGGTAATTAAATAAAGAAACAGCTGGGACAAAGAAAAAAGAAACACCTTTCCCCTACATTATCAGTTACTGCCTTTACCACTTGTTCAAAACCCTGAGGACCCTGTTAAGGAAGATAAAAGGTCTCACTGTGGGATATTCTGGTGTTAGTGTGGGGCCTCCAGAAAGAGAGCTGAGCAGATGCTGAGATGATTCTGAATTGCTTCACTAGAGAGTGGTGTGCGGCAGGGTTGAATGAACGAACAAGGACACTGCTCAGTTAGGAAATGTGCTAAGGGAATCCCCTATATCGCTCTACAGCAGAGACACTCTCTCCCTCATTTTTTGTGGCAGTCTTCTGCCTGCAAGTCTTTCAGATTTTAGTAAATATGGATACCGCAGGGTTGGTTAACAGCCACGAAGCTCTGGACTCATCCAACCAGCACATATTAGATGGTGTCAGTGCAGTTGCATGGGGTGCCTCTGCTGGATCCTAAGATCGAAGAGAGCCCGGAACTTGTCTTGTGTGTTCATCTTTATACAGTCTTTGTACAGTGTCTGCTATAAGATATTAGACATATTGTTACCAGAAGGCAAGCCTAGGATGTGAGATGTCCAGGTTCTTGGCGTGTGGAACAAAGAATTGAACAAAGTGCGCAAAGTAACAAAGGAACGAAATGGTGAAAGTAGGGATTTACTGAAGCTAGAGAACCCTCCACAGGGAGGGAGCGGGCCCCAGCAAGTGGCTCAAGACCCCGGTGACAAAGTTTTCTGGAGTTTAAGTGCCCCATTTTGAGGTCCGGATTGGCTATCCACTATGCGGATGAAGGATTTGGCCTATGGCCATTTAGAGGCCCGAGTGGATTTGGCGCCCTATGCAGATGAAGGAATGGCCTGCATTTGGCCCGCGGGCAATCCAAGGCAGTTTCCTTTTACATCCGAGATACAGTGCGAAAGTGGGTGGTGCAGGGAGCAGCTTTTGATACTTTGTTACTGGGGCTTAGAGAGATAGGGATTTTCCTTTCCCTTTAGCTTTAGGAAGTGATCACAAATTGGCCTTAGAGTCTCTGCCTCCAGACCCAAGTGTTTTCCTTTTTGATCCAGCTTTAGGAAATTAGCTCCAATTGGCTGGCCTTCAATTCCCTGCCTCCAGACCCTATTCTCCTGCCTCAATATCATATGCTAAATAACCAAATAAATAAATAAACAAACATTCTGTATCACAGTATCAGGTGCACTATCATTTAACTGGTGAAATTGCCAGGACACACATAGACTTCCATTTCCTAACCAGCTTTTGCCATAACAAAAGTAGAACCCAAACTTCCATCACACTGGACAATGTTAAGTTTCCTTTTAAGTATGTGAAACAACACAGAAAAGTGCAAGAGGTTGTTGTTAGTGATGTTGTTTCAGTTTCAGAGAACTCATAAACAAGAACCATTCTGAGTAATGTTGGACTGCTGAAGTGAAGAAACAGAGACCATTACACATTTTTCTAACTACTCAGAAACTTTTCCTGACTCCTGTTCATTCTGTGGTCTCTATCTTTTACGCACTATCATACTTAGAACACCAATTTAACCCTTAAGTATATATCTCTATACTACATGTGGCATTCTTTACTCTGCCTTCATATCAAGGTGAGTACATGTGATGTAATTATGAGAATGTGGGCCAGGCACGGTGGCTCACGCCTGTAATCCCAGCACTTTGGGAGGCCGAGGCGGGTGGATCACCTGAGATTAGGAGCTCGAGACCAACCTGAACAACATGGTAAAACCCCGTCTCTACTAAATATACAAAAAGTAGCCGGGCTTCGTGGTGCATGCCTGTAACCCCAGCTACTCAGGAAACTGAGGCAGGGGAATCGCTTGAACCTGGGAGGCAGAGGTTGCAGTGAGCTGAGATCATGCCATTACACTCCAGCCTGGACAACAAGAGCAAAACTCAACTTTAAAAAAAAAAAAAAAAAAAAAAGAGGAGAGAGAGAATGTGACTTGAGGGAACCACAAACATGACATTGGATCTGCTGGGCAAATATCTTGATTTCTCTGACCATCTATTTTCTCATCTGGATTATGGAAAATCAATGCCTTTCCAGTATCACCAATGTGAAGATTAAATAATATAATGTGTGAAAAATGCCTTCCTCTATGTTGGTTCTAACATGGTTTGCCTCTGAAAAATACTAGCTATATTGTTACTGTCATTTTTTTCCTATCCTCATGAAGCTCACCAAAGTAAAATCCCTAATTGCAATTTTTATTCTTGAATAATTTGGCCAACAATTTTGTCTTTAAATGTCCTTGAAAACATGCCTGCTTGTATGCAGTGCCCATGAGGAGAGTACTCTATTATCCAAGTGATTCAAAAATTATTTTTTATGCTACTTGAACCTCAGAGGTACAGCGGAGAAGGTGGTGAATGGGATAGTAAAAGCTTGACTGTGCTGGCAACATGACAAGTAGGGCAGCATGCATGGATTCCTATTTCCTATTATTTAAATTAGGAAAGAAAGAAAAAAGGAGATGTGCTCTGGAAAGCATCAAATGCAACTCCAAAGCTAGTTTACTTATCAGCTAACCACAAAGCTTCCTGATCTACATTGTCTCAGGGCTGGATCTCATTTGCTCAAATTTAGATTGATGGGAAAAGATGGTACATAAGACAGGGATGGAATATTTCTGGGAGTTAACATAAGTTGTAAACAACAGAGATAAAATTCATTGGGGGAACATAAAAACTAACCCAATCTCATCAAACTGAAGAACTCAGAAAATAATAATTGTAACTATTTAGGGAGATAAGAGGATAAATACAACTCTTCAAGAGGCAAGGGATTGGCTATACCTCTTTGAGAGGCAAATGTAAGGTAGGGTCAAGGCATTGGTAGTTCTCTCCCTCTGACTGAGGACTCCAGTGGCTGTGGGGGATTACCTTGAGCTAAGGAAACTTCAGCCTGAGGCAGAGTAGATAAATAGAAGGATATTCAAATATTGGTCACCAAGGTATTCCAAGGATTTTTGTAAAGAGGAAATATGATATCTAAGAAAGAAAAGAGAGTGGAAGAGTAAGTACATTTCACTTGATTCAACAGATGTTTAAAATTGGGCATTTGAAAGTTTTAAGTGAGAAAGGAAATAAGTATAAAATAGTATTGAGTGTGGCCAAGGGGATAAAATAATGGCACAAAACAAAAACAAGGGGCTTTCAAGCAATGCATGCAGAAAGCCTGGTGGTAGAAATGCCAGTCCAGGAGATATCTGCAATGAGACCGAACAAGTTCGAACACATCTATTTCAAGAAATTTTGATCTTGGATGAAGAAGAAAGAGCAAAATGATACTATAAAATAATTCCTTCTCACCTAATTTTTAAGATTCAGTAGAGTTTAAGACATGTGGTACATACTGCCAAAATTTGGTACTTCCTGTCCTCCTCTTCCCTAAAAACACTGCCCTTTAAAGCTGTTGAAGGAAGACTTAACAAGATAACCAAGTTTCAGCTTTAAAATATGCTTTAAGACATAATTTTGCTTCCAAAAGAGCAAACTGCCTACTCCAATGTTAGAATTGAAGAAAGATCCAAAGATGGAAAATATTCTATTTACATTTAGTCCAAATGCTCAAGAATTATTAACTTACTCTAAGAGAATTATTAGTAATAAAATTATTAATATAGCACACATAATACACTACTTTTTTAAGAGACGGCATCTTGCTCTGTTGCCCAGGGTGGAGTAGAGTGACACAATCATAGCTCACTGCAGCCTCAACTTCCCAGGCTCAAGTGACCCTCCCATCTCAGCCTCCTGAGTAGCTAGGACTACAGTCATGTGCCACCATGCTCAGCTAATTTTTTATTTTTTAATTTTTGATAGGGATGGCATCTCACTATGTTGCCCAAGCTGGTCTCAAACTCTTGGGCTCAAGCAATACTCCTGCCTTGGCCTCCCAAAGTGCTGGGGTTATACTGGTGTGAAGCACCACCCCAGGCCAATAGACTACTTCTTATTTGCTTAGAAGACATTAAACAAAACAACCAACTCAATATAATTTTTCAAATACATTTATTGAGAACGTAAGAAAGCAGATGATTTGAAAATGAAAACTGTCAAAGCATTATATCGGCAAGAGGCTGATGAGAGGGATTAAGCATGGGGTTCTCAAGCTATACTGCCTGGGTTTGAAATCTGACTCTGCCACTTCATAGGTCCCTAGGATTCTGTTTTCTCATCTGTGCAATGCGGTTAAAAAGAGTACCTACCCCATAAGGTTGTTGCAAGACCAAGTCCGTTATTACAACTAAAACTCTGTAAAAATTTCCTCTTGTAATCTGCTTCCAAGACTACCTGGGCATAGTAAGAACCAATATACTTTAGCAACTATAAATATTGCTTGGTTTACTAAGTCTGTTTGCCCCTTTTAATCACCTTTTGTTAGGCTGACAGAGCTACAAATAAGCCTAAAGCCACAGATAATTACCCACAGGAAGAAATTCTACTTATCTCCTGAAATGGTTTACTAATGCTTAATCTGGTATTACTACTAAAAGAAATTACCTATTTCAAGTTTTAAAATTTTGTTCTTTATTCCAAGTCAAAATATGCCTATAAAATTTTTTTGCAAAGAAAAAAAATGCTACTGAAGTAACATTAGTATTTATATCTAAAACCTGGACTGCAAGCCTGATTACAAACATAGGTCTCCCTTCCAACATTATTGCTAGAGAACAATATAACCTTTGATAGCTCTTGGTACATGATATAATACAAAAAACAAAATAAAAATACATCATTTAAAAAATTATAAGTACAATAATAGTGTGAAAATAATGACTAGAGCCAGAAGGATTTGCTTGAGAAAATTTCATACATGTACACGGCAATTTGCATTTATTTGACCATTCCCTATTGCTTGTCCACCTGAATGAAGGCCTGATAGGGATAAATCATATAGATTAACACTCTGAAAAGAAGCCAACACTGGTGTTTTAATGCAGCCAAAGCCAAATAACAATAGTCCAGGAAAGATACATTTTATGCCCCCATGCATTTGTTTATGCGGCTCCCTCTGCCTTAAATTTCCTTTCCATTCATCCCCAAGGTTCAGTTTAAATGCTGCAGGTCGCATCTCCTACTTCTCTTCAAACGAAAAATGCTCTCTCAAATTTTGAAAGGCTCACTATATATATATATATATATATATATATATATATGCACACACACATTTCATATATATTAATATATTTAATTTATTAATAATATAAATTATATACACAATTAATATATAGTAAATAACATTATTATGTATTCACTAACATTATATATAGTTAAATATATATAATTTGTATATATACACACACATATATAGACACACACACACATTACACACCCTCTCTTCACAGGGGCACTGCGTTATCCTTGATGTCTACTTGTTGGCCTATCACACCGTATGGCTGGCTTCCAGGTCAGGTGCTGTATCTTTTCAATGTAAGTAAGAATGTATTAGCAGAGTGCTGCACACAGCACTTAGTAGGTCCTCCACAACTATTTGTTAAGTGAATGAAAAAACACATGTCATATAAAGTCCTTAACAATGTATATGCCTCTTTTGTAAGCTTCATTTTATTTTTCAAAAAGAATAGTATTAAAAGACATCAATAATTCTAATCCATAAATTAGGAAAATGAAGCTCAGGAACATTCAGTATTTTGATCAATGTCACACAGTTAGTGAATAGGGAGATGAGAATCTCAATTTAACTCCACTTAACTCTTAATTCTGATGTACATTCCAAAATAGCATGCTGGTAAGTTTTCTGACTCTTACAGCAGGAATGTCATTTGTTTTATGGTACAAAATCTTGCTGGTCTAGGAATTTAAATGCAACTGCTCTGATAGTACAAACAAAGGTCCCATTTATTCCTAGTTGATATCTTGGAAAATTGTGTTTATTCCGTCAGGCTTGACACTCAGGCTTCTAATGCACGTTGTTTGGCTTTCTGACATTATTCAGCAGAAGAGAGGCTTTAAACAACATTTAAGGGAAAGGAGCAATAGTTTGATCTTGAATGTGGGGAAGAAGGGATATCCAGACAGAGACTTGACAAAGGCAAAAAGAAATGAGCAAATGGTATATATCATTTTAAGCAGATTTGCATGACTGGAGCCAAGAGCTACTGTCAAGGAAGAAAATAGACTGGCTGTACATAGAATTGGGATAAGAAACCGTCAAGATGGTATGATTTGAGGAGCACTAAAAGCTATTCCCTTGCCTAGAAGTACTTTCCCTGCTGACCACCCCCCACCCCTCACCAATGCATAATATTACTTATTTTTCTGAGTTAGAGCATCAAAAATTTCTGTTCACAGTCAAGTCTGTTTTCCAGGAGGGATGAAAGTTTCATTGTTTGCCGCCCATAGATACAATGTGAAATGGTTGATCAAATTACTCAAGGTTAATAAATTCCTTAAAACAATGCAAATAAATCCAGAATAATGCATGTAAATAAATGTTTTCTAGAGAAAGTGATAATAATCCCTAGTCCTCTTATCAAGCAGTGTTGTTGTGGAGTAGAATTAATCACATCAATTTTCTATGGGGAAAAATGCCAGATACTTTAATGTATTAATATTTGCTTTAATATCTAACATGATATATTTAAGTAGAATTAATAACATTGATTTTACAGTGCTGTTGGTCAAGCATTGTTCTGTTTCATATATATGTATGTATATTTGTGTGCATATTTAATATGTATGTTTTATTCCAGTTAATTTTATGAACAACCCTATAATGAAGAGACTAAGGAACTAAAAAGGAGACAAACTAAGGAACAGAGAAGTTAAATAACCTGTCCAAGATCACACAACTAGTTAGTTGTAGAACTGGGATTACTGTGACAGGTAAATTTGTTTAATCTCTGTCATTTCCATTATAGCAGTTTATGCAAGGATAAGTGATTATTTTACTGGTATTCAAATTTTCAAGGTATCATTTATGTATGACTCATCAAAAAAGTTGTTTTATAGTTATTATCTTAATTGTTCAAGTAAAAAAAAAAACAGTGAATATGTCAAACACTTACACTGATGTGCCCTTTGCCTTTTCAAAGAAGAAATAATCCCTTAGACCCTAGAAATAACAGTTGATCACCCCCAAACCTCTCCATATGGCTTGGCATAAGGACTGCTTTTTACTGGCAGAGTGGTTGCTGCTGGCAGGACTCAACTTCTATAATTTTCAAATTAATTGAAGGCTTGCATACATGCCTTCACCCTCTGGACAGTGAAGGAGAAGTGGACTCTCAGTATCGGAAGCCTCTCTCCACTCAGGAGTCCAGTATCTTGCCTCCTGGAATATTTAACATTAAATCAACTTTCACAGCTATGTACTGTCTTCCTCTTCCTTTAACTGTTACCATACCTTCGACAGGAGGTCACAAATATAGTCATTTTCATCAATGTTGTTGTGTTACATATTGATGAGGAAAAAATATCTGGCCACCGTCTGCGTGGAGTTTGCACATTCTCCCCATGTCCACGTGCACTTTCTCCAAGTGCTTGGGCTTCCTTCCATATGCCAAAGCTGTGTCCATTAGGTGAACTGTTTGGTTTAAATAGCTCTATCCTGAGTAAGTGTGGGTGTGAGTGTGGCCTGCAATGGGATGGTGTTAGTCCACAGTGGGTTCCCACCTTGCACCCTGAGCTGTCAGGATAGGAAAAGGAGTAAATGAATGAATACAAATTATTGTAAAATAAAAATTCACCAAATCTGCATAATCATATAAATGTTTGACAATAAATGATGTGATAGGAAAGCACCCATAGAGCCTGCCATGTTGGTGATTGATGATGTTTGAACTGCATGGTGCTAGTGTGTCCAGAGCTGGTTCCTTCTGGTGGGTTCATAGTCTTGCTAACTTCAAGAATGGAGCCGCAGACCTTCATGGTGAGTGTTACAGCTCTTAAAGATGGCATGGACCCAACGAGTGAGCAGCAGCAAGATTTATAGTGAAGAGGGAAAGAACAAAGCTCCTACAGGTGGAAGGGGACCCGAACAGGTTGCCACTGCTGGCTGGTGTGGCCAGCTTTTATTCCCTTATTTGTCCCCTCCCATGTTCTGTTTCTGTCCTATCAGAATGCCCTTTTTTCAATCTTCCCTGCGATTGGCTATTTTTAGGATCCTGCTGATTGGTGCATTTTACAGAATGCTGATTGGTACACTTTACAGCATGCTGATTGGTGCATTTTACAATCCTCTTGCTAGCTACAGAGCACTGATTGGTGTGTTTTTACAGAGCACTGATTGGAGCATTTTACAATCCCCTTGTAAGAAAAGTTCTCCAAGTCCCCACTCGACCCAGGAAGTCCAGCTAGCTTCACCTCTCAGTAGGAGGTACTCCTGACAATTTTCAATTTGCAAATACTTATTCTTTGATTTAACCCACCATGACTAGGACCATTGTCACCCCTGAATCACCACAAATTAATTGGGTAAATAATTCTTTTACATGTTTTTATTAATCTTTCCTAAATGTATGCATATCTCACATTTATTTCTTTATTTTTAGAAGTGGTTTGGGTCTTTATTTAGAAATTTGGTAAATTTTTTGCCCAGAAATAGGTCATAGGAAGTTAATTCTTGTTTATATATATTAGCCTATGGTAGAATTGGTTTTGTGATGTTATTTTATGTAAAATCAATGTTTCCAAGAACCTGTCAATGACATTAAGACATTAGGTGAGGACTTACTGTACTTACTTTTGTCCTAAATTATGGAGTCATCCTTCTCTTTTATTTCCACACCTCACATTGAATCTATTAGCAAATGTTGCCAGCTCTACCTTCAGTGTATCTCCAGAATCCAACTACTTTTTTCTTTCAGAAAGGACACCACTATGGGGTAATCCCCACCCCATTCCCTTACTTTATTGCAATAGACTCCTAGCTGCTTTTCCTGCCCCTCCAGGGTCTGTTATCAACACAACATTCAGACCAAGTCTCTGAAATGTAAGCCACGTCAGGTCCCTTCCCTACTTTGAACTAGCTAATGGCTCCCATGTCCTTCAGTGGAAAAAACAAAAAGTCTTGACTGTGAGCCCTGGGGCCATATGCAGACTGCCCCCTACCCTAACTTTTCTGTTCCTGTCACTTACCGAGCCTCGCTTGCTCATCCCACTCCAGCCACACTGGCCTTTCCTGTTTCCTAAATGTGCCAGGCAAACTCTCATACTTCTTCGTTTACTTTTTCATTATAGTTCTTATGCCATCTAGCAGACCATCAAGATTGGTTCTTTATTTATGTTGTTTATTGTTTGTCTCCCCCACTACAATGTAAGCTTCTTGAGTTCAGGGATTTATGTTTCCTATATTTGCAGCAATGTCCCCTAGCCTGAGGCATGCCTGGCACAGGACAGGTGATCACTGAGTCTTAGGAAGGACTGATTGGCCAGATGGGTGGGCCCCTGTGATTTCGAGAGAAAGTGTGCATCTCAATGAGGTAGGCTCTATTCAGCTGCAATGCACCATTTTCACATGGGAGAGAGAGCCAGGAATATGAATTTTTATCAGGTATCTCCCAATTCTCTCCAAGATTGAGAAATAATTTAAAAAATTACATTGTTGTTGTTGATGATGATGTTTTGTTTTTAGGTCTTCAAACTAAGCAAATCATGTTGGTAGGGACAGGTTTGTCTGCAAGTCGCTACTTTGGGGCTCTGTCCTGAAACTGTGAGATGCTAAGAATCTTTTTAGATTAATACTCAAAGATTCTACTTAAGTTCCATTTTCCAGATCACACTTATTTCCAAGAAAATGTACAATTTATAAGAGCCAATGTCTTCAGTCATCCTAGGAGAGAGATTTTGTCACTTCTGGAAAGTCTCTCTGCATTGAACCATCTAGGAGAGACAAGAGGGCAGTTGCAATGATTAAGGGAGTTCTGAGAGTGATTATTTTAATTATTGCATACTAAGAAAACTCAAACGTTAGTTTTTTATTTACATTCTCTTTTGTTTATAAAATAATATTTCTCAAAAATTTACTTAAAATTACATTAATGAAAGAAATTAATTACATTAATTTCTATCCAATTTTATTTTATTCTCAAATATAATTTATTTTCATCTGATAACTTTAACGCTTGTACTTTATAAGATATTTTACAGGTATATTTTGTCACTGACAATTTAGCATTCACTTAATTAAACTGTTCATTGATATTTATTACATAAGAGTCTTTCTGCAAAGGGCAATTACATTCTACAAATATGCATAATCAATAAGTGCATCTAGCTTTTTTTTTTAATTCTTTATTTGTCCCATGTGAGTGAAAATGTTGGGTTATCAGTTTAATATTCATTTAGGCACAGGGCTCTTCTTTGAAAAGGCAAAACATAGACTGGCAAAGATCCATTCCGTTAGAATATCACAGGCTGAACATGCGTCCAAGAATGTGTGCGAATTTGGTATAGGTTTTTGCTGCATAGGCAAACATTATGGGTGGTGTTGTTGAGTGTTTACCCATGACAGAAGAAGCATTAGCTTATTTCAGTTAGGCAGTGATAGGGTTACATTTGATTTGGCTACTAATGTCATCATTTTGTACTGGGTGTGGTCTTTTTTAAATTTCTGTTCTCTTATCCTTTTTAAAACATGCATGCATTTTATTTCTTTCTCAGACTTGTGCAAGGACGCATCATATCTGTGAAGGCTTTTATTTATGAGATGTGCAAGCTACGCATATCAAATCCAACAGTCAGATAAAGTCAGCTTATCAACAAATAACAAAAAATACTCAAAACAGTATTTGATAAATTTTAAGCTAGTTTTATCATTGGAAGTATTTGCATGAGGAAAATAAGAAAAGAGGAGCATCAGATAAATGGTGTTGGTTGAAGAACAAGCACTAATTGGCTAATGTTTTTTGTTGTTTAATTTCTATTTTTTAAAAAAGGCCATACAAAGGCAAATTTTAAATGCTGTGAATACTTTGGGTGCATATTTTAGGTGCCTGTATGCTATCTTTTAATACAAAACTAAAATTTCTCAAATGCAAAATTAAGTAAACTGACCATAATATGTAGACCCTATGAAAAAATAGTTTAAAGGAATACAAACCTGCATGCTAATACGACATTTTTATTTAAAAAGTTGCACTTGTAATAATCTCTAAATATAGGCCAGTGGTTCACACAGCTTGCTGAACCTCAAAATTTGCATTTCTAACAAGTTCCCAGTTGATAGTGATAATGCTGTTCTGAAAACCACACGTTTAAAATCATGGATGTAGCTTACGTTTTTCTACATCTCTCCTTTGTGGTAGGTCTGTTACAATTCTATTAAAGACAACACAAAATTCTCGTGTTCAGGAGGCAGTCTACACTCTTAAACCACAGTGAATCTAATGTTTCCTATCAGTTAATAAACTACTATACAGGTATATTTTTAAAATATTCTAATAATATATACTGTACCTAAAATTCTGAGAGATTTCAAGGGTTAAGGAGTAATTACTTTTCTTATTTGCTAATAGGAACAAAACAGTATACACTTTCTAAACTTTGTAAGAAGTTCTATTATCTGAATCTTGCCAACTTTGTTCTTGTTAAGGGTGCTATGAAAGACCTAGAAACTAGGAATTATCAAGGGTAAAACTATATTGCCTAAAATCTCAAAAAAAATCATTTTTGCTACAGGAAATTTAAGGTAAAGTACTCTGCTATTTCAGCAGAGATGTAAATGAATGTGAAATTTAGTGAGTTAGCATCCAAAGATAGTAAAGAAAAAAATATGAAAGGTCACTTTCAGCTCTGAAAATCTTATTCATGGTAAATTACCATACCTAAGCTTTAGAAGTGCAAAAGAAGATTTTTTTTCTTTCCATCTTGGTTCCAGAATTTCTTTGCCTAGCAAGAGATACTATGGACCAGTAGCAAAATGGGTCCAAGAAGAGAAGTGCTATCTCTTTTCTCTTCTTTACATAACTTAGATGAAAATTATAACTATGAATATGTGGATACGCTATAGAATTTCCAACTAAGCAATTGGTAAATGATTCATTGAAGAGCTAGATTTGTGTTAGTTCTTAATCCAAGCATTTAGACATATGGATATGGGGAAAACTGACCTTCAAGAGGACATAAAACTATTAGGAAAGAGAAGGATGTTGGAAATTGAGATGCAGACATAGTGAATAGCTAATGGTTCCATTTGGAGAGAAAGCTTAACTGAGAGTGGACTGAATTCCTTTGTCTTGAAAACACAGTTGACAGCTGGATTGATTAATTCATTTCTGGAGTCCAGGTTAAATTGTTTGTGGCTGTTGTGATCAGTCGATTATTTATAATTCAATGAGTGAATCTTTCATTGCCCATGGCTGAACACATTAAGAAAATGGAATTGAGTTCCTTCAGTGTTTTGCTTTGGATTTCCTGTATTAACCTTTGTTACTGCCTGCGCCATTTCATGTCTCTGATTTTGCAGGGCATATTAGAGGGAGCAAGCCTTCTTAGAAATCTCTTGATAAGGACTGAACTTAATAGGGACTTTAAATGTTACAGTTATAAAAATGAAGGATTTTCTATACAGAGAATGAGGCCATGAATCAGCAACACTGCTACTATCCCAACATAGTAAGCATGAGGTGGGCAAAGGAATTAGAAATATGGGTCAGTAGCACGTGGACTATGAACAGCTTGAAACAGATCAGCACAGAAAACTGCAGAGCAAATGGGTATTGATATAGAACATCCTGTTCAATGTTCATAGTAGCTGTATATAAAATATATTTAAGTCAAAAGAAGAACAAAATGTATATGTTTCTTCCCCTAGAGAGTAGGTGCTATTACTTTCAGATATATTTTATCCTTTACCTAAAGATATGAACTAAAAAACTTCTCCAAGTATAATTTATACATATTTATATCTATGTATGTATCTATATGGATTAGATGGATTGTACCTAAGTTAACAAAGTTAGCAGAACTACTTTTGGAATGCAGTTTTCAGCAGACTTATTTCTGTTTCAGTATGATACACCATACCTCCTACCATTCTAAATGTGGCACATATAATATGCTTTTAATTGGAATGAATTACATTTAATCTTATGCAGAGGATACTGAGACATTTGTGACATCTTTAAGTGTAATGAGGAATGGAAAACAAGAAGTGAAAATAATTTTCTTAAATAATATAATGTCCTGACATGTTGTTCAAATGTTCAAAGGCATTGGCAAACTGAGGTAGTTAGAGGAGAGAGGGGAGGTGTGGCGGTTCCAAGTTAACTCCCAGGGCCTGATCTCTGATATTTGGTCTTCCTCAGTGACACTCTGAGTTCTGCAGGAGCAAGGAGGAGTTTATGATTCAGGGTAATGTACCAGTGTTCATCCTAGGGCCAGAATGAACAGGTGTCTTGTTATAGAATTAGTAGTCTAAGAATGGGACACATCAGATGGGATGACAAGAATTGTCAGGACATAAAATACAAGTTTGGAAAGTGCACATGTATTCTAGAAAATGGACCTGAGCAGAATGCAAACTAGAGGACCTCCCAGTTTGCCCAAGGAGTCCTAGATGATATCTGACTTGTCTGAGGTATTTGTTAATACATCCTTATCCTCTGAAAAGTGTCCTATTTGGATAAGTTATATGATCATCTTAATCAGAGGAAAATCAAGAGAAAGAAACTTCAGTTGGGGCACTGCTCCCTCAGCTGGAGCAAACCCAAAGCATGCAAAATGCTGTGATGGCAGAACCCTACTCCCAAGTCACCCTCAAACCACCCACTTTCCTCTCCATTATACCTCAAGAAACAAGTTAAATCCCAAAGTATAGGAAAGGAAATGAGACAGTCAGAGAATCCTGCCCACCTGGGAGCTTAGAATTCTCAGAGCAACTCTGCTCTTGTTAAAGCTTCATTGGTTTTTCAACTTACTTTTCAGTTCTTCTGATTTCCCACAGCTCTACTTCCCATCTGTGTTTCAGCCAGTCACACAGCTGGGGAGAAATTAAAATAGAGAGTGCTGCAGCAATACTTAGAACTTGGAGCTCTAATTAGATGCCCTGCCACATAGACCATGGCTTCTAAGCCAAAAAGATCTGAACTATACCACATATCTTCCTGCTCCAAAAGGGGCACATGTGTGCTGTGGGGTGCCCAGTGAAATGCCAATAATTCCCTATTGATGTGAGGATGACGGGGAACTCTCTGAATAAAGGAGTCAGTCTAAATAACAAATAGAGAGAGGCTCCCTAAAAGAAATTTATTTGGGAATAGGGCATTGCAATGGACATATGCATACCATAGTAAATTATGTGTATATTCAGGGAGGTAAAGGAAGACAAAGGTTTTCAAATAAAAAAATGAGGAACATTACATAAATGTTTCAAAATAATTATTCTTGGCTACAAAGATCAATAACAGGGGTGATGCCAGTCTGTGGTTAGACAGGCAATTGCTGGGCAGATATCCTTGCAGAAATATGTTTTGTGTAATGTTGTGATGGCCTTTGTGCAAGGTTGTAGTTTTTGCAGTCTTTTTCAGTATCAGCTATACAAGTATGAGAAATCTCTCTTCATAGCCTTCCTCAGCTCTATTTAACTATTTCTTATTAGTTACTCCACTTCGATTCTGACAACTTTCACAAAGAATATTCAGAGGTACAGAACTACTTGGGGCTTTGGGATTAATAATCTGAGACTTGTCTCTCCAGTGATGAAAACATCTAAAGAATAAATTTGGTTGAATAAAAAAAAATAAAAGTCTCACTGAATCTTTACCCCAATTGATCTGCATTTTAATCTGTTCCTGAAGGGAGCATTTTTAGGGCTTGGATGTTATGTACACAAGAAAGAAAGAATAAATATCTGCTACTCATTTATATCCACATAATGGGAGAATCATCTCTTAGTATTTCTAAGATTTGACTTTGTGAAAATTAAAACAGCTCATGCACAAGATATAACATATTAAATCATATAATGAGGATTGTACCCAAAACTAGAAGTTGCCTATTTTACTTCTTCCAACATTTTGTGCTTCTGCATTAATTTTCAGTCAATTATTCTATACTCAACTGCTTATCTTCTTCTAGTTAATTAAATACTATAAGGCTACAGTAGCCAAAATATCATGGTACTGGTACAAAAACAGACTAATAGACAAATGGAACAGGATAGAGAGCCCGGAAATAAAGCTGCACACCTACGCCATCTGATCTTCAACAAAAAATAAACAATGGGGAATGGACTCCTTATTCAATAAATGGTGCTGAGAGAGCTGGCTAGACATCTGCAGAAGAATAAAACTGGATCCCCACCTTTCACCATTAAAAATTAGCTCAAGATGGATCAAAGATTTAAATGTAAGACCTCAAACTATAAGAATCCTACAAGAAAACCTAGGAAACACCATTCTGGACATAGACTTTGGGAAAGAATTTATGACTAAGTCCCCAAAAGCAATTGCAACTAAAACAAAAAATGACAAGTGGGAGCTGATTAAACTAAAGAGCTTCTGCACCACAATAGAAACTTTCAATAGAGTAAACAGACAACTTATAGAATAGGAAAAAATATTCACAAACCACGCATCTGACAAAGGTCTAAATATCCAGAATCTATAATAAACTTAAATAACTCAAACAAGCAAAAAGCAAATAACCCCATTTTAAAAAATGGGCAAAAGACATGAACAGACATTAAAAAAAAAAGGTATAGAAGTGGCCCCCAAACTTGTGGAACATGTGAAAAAAATGCTCCACATCACTAATCATCAGAGAAATGCAAATCAAAACCACAATGAGATACCATCTCACACCAGTCAGAATGGCTATTATTAAAACATCAGAAAAAAAAAATAACAGATGCTGGTGAGACTGCAGAGAAAGGGGAAGACTTATACCCTACTGGTGGGAAAGGAAATTAGTTTAGCCACTATGGAAAGCAGTTTGAAGATTTCTCAGAGAACTTAATACAGAACTACAATTTGACCCAGAAATCCCATTACTGGGTATATATCAAAAGGAAACAAATCTTTCTACCAAAAAGACACATGCACTTGCATGTTCATCATGGCATTATTCGCAATATCAAAAAGTCATGGAATCAACCTAGGTACCCATCAATGGTGGAATGAATAAAGAAAATGTAGAAAATGTAGTGTATATACGCCATGGACTATTATGCAGACATAAAAATAAATGAAATCATGTCCTTTGCAGCAAAAAGGGTGCAGCTGGAGGCCATTATCCTAAGCAAATTAACACAGGAACAGAAAACCAAACCATATGTTCTCACTTACAAGTGAGAGCTAAACATCAAGTACTCCTGGACATAAAGATACCAACAGTAGATACCGGGGACTGCTAAAAGAGGAGGGATGGAGAGGGGAAAGCATTGAAAAACTAACAGTTGGATGCTATTCTCTGTACCTGGGCGATGGGATAATTCATACTCCAAACCTCAGCATCACACAATATACCCAGGTAATAAACCTGCAAATGTACCCACTGAATCTAAAATAAAAGTTAAAAAAGAAAAAATATATATATATATAAACATTATATGATCCAGTAATTCCACTTCTGAGTATTCAACCAATAGAATTGAAATCAGTATCTCAAAGAGATATTTGCACTCCCATATTCATTGCAGCATTATTTACAATAGCCATGACATGGACTGTAAATAATGCTTCAACTAAATGTCCATCCATGGAATAATGCAAATAGGAAATGTGGTTTATATACATACACTCTGTATTAGTCTGTTCTCATGCTGCTAATAAAGACATCCCTGAGACTAGGTAATTTATAAAGGAAAGAGGTTTAATTGACTCACAGTTCCGCATGGCTAGGGAGGCCTCACAATCATGGCTAAAGGCAAATGAGGAACAAAGTCATGTCTTACATAGTAGCAGGTGAGAGTTTGTGTAGGGGAATTCCTCTTTATAAAACCATTGGATCTCCTAAGATGTATTCACTGTCACAAGAACAGCATGGGAAAGACCCACCCCCATGATTCAATTACCTCCTACTGGGTCCCTCCCATGTTACATGGGTATTATGGGAGCTTCAATTCAAGATGAGATTTGGGTGGGGACATGGCCAAACCATATCACACTGGACTATTATTCAGCCTTCAAAAGGAAGGAAATCCTGCCATTTATAACACTATGGATGAACATTGAGGACATTATAATAAGTGAAATAAGCCAGACACAGAAGAACAAATACCACATGATACCACTTATGTGAGGAATCTGAAATAGTCAAACTTTATAGAAGCAGAGGGTAAAATGGTGGTTGCCAGGGGCTAGAGAGAAGAGGAAATGGAGATTATTAGTCAAAAGGTACAAAGCTTCAACTGTACATCATTAATAAATCCTAGGGATCTACTGTATAGTATAGTGACTATAGTTAGTGATACTGTATAGCATACTGGAAATTTTTCTGAGAGGGTAAATTTTACATTAAGAGTTTTTATCTGCCCCAAAAAAAGAGCGTGGAAGGAAATTTCTGGAGGTGATGAATATGTTTATGGCATAGATTGTGTTGATGGTTTCACAGATGTATACTGTACAGCCGTTTGTATGTCAATCATCCCTCAATAATGTGGTTTAATAAAGAAAATAAATGATACTACAAGTAAAAAATCTTCCAATTTTATGAAATAAAAAAAATATACTACATACATACACATTCAGATATATATAATGTATAAAGAATAATTTAGGCCACCACCAGCTTTAGAAATAAAATATTACTAGAGCTATCAGAGTTCCTATATATCTGTCACTGAGAACAAGGCTTGTATTTTGGGTAAACATTATCCTGCACTTTTTGCTTATCTTTTCTTTCTTTTCTTTACAGTTTTATACTCCTGAGGTGTTTTTTTTTTTTCACACTATACCATCCTTTCTCAGCTTTCCCAGAAAATCTACAAAATAAATCACGTTGTTTTTCATTGTTATCTTCCTCTGCAGAAAACTACATTGTAGTTTTCTTCAATCTACAAAATCAGTCTCATTCATTTGTTTATTTTGTTTCTTCCCAAAATGTGTAGCAATCTCTCATCCATTGTCTTCTCTTTTTGTCTTTGTGATCATGCAAATTTTAGTATTTTAATATCATTTTAATATGTTTTAAAAGAGAGAGAAAAGAGACATATGCTGACATTCTGCCATGTTTATTTCTAAGTCATTGTACATTATTAAAATATACTTTTAAAATTTCTCCTAAAACCTTATCCTTTATTATGATATTGACTTATTTTAAAGAAATACCAAGAATCAATGATTAGAAAGGAAAGATACTTGATGGAAAAAATGAGCCATCTCAGTGGCACCCTAAAAGTGAGTGATACAGAAGTAAGGCCAGGAACAGCTGTTGCTTTGTGACTATGGGAGAACAAAGAGGACATGATAAAACTATAGGAGGCATTTGTAGAGAAGCCAGTGGTAGCATGATTCTCATGACCTACCAACTCTGGCCTATTAGGGGCAGGGATGCTTACAAGAATAACAGGAACCCCTTATTTGGTTAACACCATTTATTTCTTATGAAATCACAAAGACATATCTGAGAGGAGGGTCTTGTTATCCTCATAAACAACACTGTTAAAGCTTGGGATATTTCCCACAGTTGCTTTCCCCAGAAAAGTTCTTTCAAATTTAGTTGTGATGCCCCATGCTATTCTTAAAATATTTCAGTTATCATTTCTATAAATAAATGTTTAAACGAACTGTGGGATTTTAAAATAAACTACTTTAGAATAATAGTAGAGATCAGATAATATCTAGAGAGCCCTTCCAACTATTATGCTCGAGGCTGAGCTGAGATCTCAGGCTTTTCTTATCTTCTAGAATGAACTCTATTTCTCATCTGAAACTTGAAACAAGTTTGCTGAAGAGGATATCTCTGCAAATTGTAGGGTTTATGCTCCTGAAGTGTCTGAGGTTGCAAGAAAAATATCTCACAGAGAAGAGTATAAAAGCAGAAAAATCAATAAAAGTAGCAGCGTATCTTTTAAAATACAGTAAATTGGGCACGGTGACTCATGCCTGTAATCCCAGCACTTTGGGAGGCCGAGGCAGGCAGGTCACTTGAGGTCAGGAGTTTGAGACCAGCCTGGCCAACATGGTGAAACCCTGTCTCTACTAAAAATACAAAAATTAGCCTGGCATGGTGGCAGCACCTGTAATCCTGGCTACTTGGGAGGCTGAAGCAGGAGAATCTCTTGAACCTGGGAGACAGAGGTTGCAGTGATCCGAGACTGCTCCATTGCACTCCAGCCTAGGCAATGAGTGAAATTCCAACTCAAAAAAAAAAAAAAACTGTAAATATATTAGGTTGTGGCAAACGTAATTGCTGTTTTTTCCATTAAAAGTAATGGTAAAAATAGATGATGGTATCAACTTCCAAAAAAGAAAATAGAGAGTAATCAATTTGATCTAGTCCATGATCCTTCTGAAGCATGTTCTTCCTTATTCAAGACAGACAGCCTCACAAGCTCCATATAATGTAGACTTGATCGGATTTTAGTTTTCTGAGCCATCTCCTACTTGCTTGAAGCTGAAAGTGTTTTGATTTTATATTTTCCTTTTATTTTTTTAAATTTTTTAAGGTCTGAATGAGATTTGTACATACAACGTAGCCTTCAGATGATTTTCTCAGTGCATGTTTATGTCCCTGATCTCCAGCCCATACCGTGAATTTGTACTTTCTCTATGTTCTACCCACCATAAAAGCATTTCTATAGTAAATTTCCATCACGGGATGATGGAGCAAAGATTATTGTCACCTTCCTGGTTTTAAAAGGACAGATGTGAATCTCTATACATGCTTTGCCTCTATTATCTTCATTAATTTAAAGACTTCTATTGTCTTTCTCCTCAGCTTTATCCTTTCAAAAATATGACACTTTACATTTACCACCTCTCTTACTGTTCTCAATTATTACTTTTCCTTCTCTGCATAGCAGACTAAGGTCACAATAACTGAGAAAGCAATAGGCTGTATGTTTGCTTAACAATACTTGTGTTGTTGTGCATTTCAAAGTATTTTATATCAGACAAGCTATGTGAAGCTTTGGGAGGTCAGGAGGACACACTGGTGTCTCCATGCAGATATGAGGAGGCCAGGGTAGAAAACATGAGGTCATTTTATAATACATTTCTGAGGAAGTCAGATAAGCAGTAATTAAATTATCAGAAAAAAATAGTTGACCATGATAATTCAAGCTGTTTCAAAACAGTCACCACAAGAGCTGTCACCACAGATTGAAATTGTTCAATACTACTACTCTCATTTCAGCCAAGAGTTACTGCTGTTGCAAACCAAATTGTATGCAGAAGAGCAGACACTAGAGAGTCCAAGGATTCAGATATAATAATTAACAGGTAGATGAATAAGATAACAAACCAAACACACAAGTGATACCAGGCTGATATGAAGGTAGAAGCCAGCTGACCGTGGTGGCACATGAAGAACAGTGGTTTGATTATGAACTGGCCTTGCTTTGGTGTTTAAGATGCCCCAACACTCTCTCCACTTAAGTTTTAAAGAGGGTACTGTCAGGTTAGGACTTAAAAGGGTCAAAAGGTCCTTCCCCTTCTGACGTTTTATGATTTCATGGCTTTCCATGAGAAATAGCAAGTCAATGTCAGAGCAGAGGCTAAGATCTTATTCTCTGGTTATATGCCTGAGTCTCTACCCCAAGTATTCTGATGTAATTTGTTTGAAGCAGCCTGATACTCATGATGTTTTTAATTATAATTGTCCTTTGTATTGAGATTTAATTCATATAAGAGGAAACTCACAATTTGAAGTGTGCAGTTCAGGTTTTTACTATATTCACAAATTGTGCAATTATCACCACTAAGTCCAAAACATTTACTTCACCTTGAAAAGAAATCTCAAATGTATTCCTTGTTCCCTCTTTCCAAGCTCCTGGCAACCACTGCGAGACTATAACTACTCTGTATGAATTTACCTATTCTGGAAAATTCATTTAGTCTTTCTGGATGTAATTTCTTTTGCATCTGTAGGCAGTCTTTTGCATCTGTCTTCTTTCACTTAGCATGATGTTTTCAAGGTTTATCACCTCGGGGTGCTTAAAAGCTACCCTAGGTGATTTAAGTATGCAGCTAAGATGGAGACCACTACAAAAGGAACCCTCTCTTCACAGAAAATTCAGGTAAAGACTGAGTCACTGGAGGATCAGAAGGTTTGGGTTTACTCTGAGTTTTGAAGTGATTCTTAACATCCAAGGATAGATCTACCTTCCTTAGCACCAAAAGAGCAATGCTAATCTCTACCCACACTCCACATCTCTGCTAGAGGATGCTCATGATTAAAAGAAATAGGTCAAACCCCCAATAATCTAGCCAACCCTGGCTCAGTGCCCCAGGAATAAGTGCTGATTGCTAAATAAGTCCTTTTTATTCTCTCTGTGTCCTCCTTTGCTGTCATTCTGCTAAATCTTTGATCACTTAGGCATGGAGATAGTGTATCTGTAACCTCCATGGACTATTTGGGCTTTGTGGAATGAGATGAAGGTTAGAGATAAATGAAACATGTACTTGAAATTTGATTTCCTCTCTGCTCCATTTCGTCGGTTTGAGAGACGGTGAATCTAATCACAGATTGATCTTATTAAGTCTAATGACCTGATGATTAACAAGAGAAATGCATCTGTGGTCAAATTGCCTGTTTTAATTATTTTAAGGAGCAGTATCATCAATGGGCAACAGGAAGCAGTCTCTTAGATGTGGGTTAGCTTGCACATGGTGTTGTCTCGGTTATTACTCTCTTGATACCTAGCAGAGAAATTACATCCAAAAAAACTCAGATGTACTCAATGTCTCACAATTTGCAATACGCAGTGTGAGGCAGAGGTGAAAGTTTTGATCTTGATATGTTTCACAAGTTGTAATAGCATCCTGGCGTCCCGGAAGGCTGCTAAGAGAGGAGGTGAGAACAAGCTGGAGAGGAGTCCATTGGTAGGAGATAAAGAGGAGACTGTTATAATACAGGGAAGCCAAGATCTAGGACAAAATGTTTAGTGATAATTCAGGCAAAGACTGTTTGGTGTCTGGGCTGTTCTATGGCAAAGACCTCTTAGGGACAATAGAACTGACCTGATTTCATACTATTAATCAACATCAGTTAAAAAGTGGAATAGTTTTAAACGATACATACATTAGGCATTACATATTCACTTAAAACACAAATGTATATTCATTTTCAAATCTTTGATGGTGAGCCAACACACCCCCTTTTGGAAATAAGTCTGCCAAATGGAGTTATATTTTTGCACAAAATATCCATAATGCATCCTTCATCCTTTATATTTTGATACGATTAAAGTAGAACAAGAATTTAACACAGTTGTGAGTCTAGAATCTATAAGAATTCAGAATTATAGATTTTTAAATGACAAATTTTAAACTGTCTTGCCAATCCCTGTTGCAACAATAATTTGGGAGGAGAGAGAGCTGAGACTCATGGTTAACATATCATTTCAAATTACTCAACTTGGTCTGCATGTTGACTTGCTTCTCACAGTATTTTATCAGTTCATGCAATTTACAATTTACGTAAATTAAATAATTCCTGTAATCCCAGCACTTTGGGAGGCCGAAGCAGGTGGATCACTTGAGGTCAGGAGTTCAAGACCAGCCTGGTCAACTTGGCGAAACTCTGTCTCTACTAAAAATGCAAAAATTAGCCAGGCATGGTGGCATGCACCTGTAATACCAGCTACTTGGGAGGGTGGGGCAGGAGAATCGCTTGAACCCAGGAGGTGGAGGTTGCAGTGAGCTGAAGTTGCACCACTGCACTCCAGCCTAGGCAACAGAGTGAGACTTCTCAAAAAATTAATTAACTAATTGATTCATTAATTAATAATAATTTACTTAAACTAAAAATTATGTACAACTGGTATAAACTGGTTTGGAAGAAAACACAACTGACTCTTCATAAACATGTCGGAGAGAGCTTCAGTTCAGGTATAGCAGAGTGCAATCTTGCTGCCAGGATTTAGAAAATTTGAGACATTGATCACTAAGATTTTGAGAGGAAGCAGGGACCACTGGTTAACCTGGTGGGTGAGTTAAAGAGGATGCTGGTTAAAAGAGTTCCTACTGTAACAGCTGATAAGGACAGAGTGAGGTATCACAGGCTTGGGAGCCATGGATTGCTCACCTTTGGCAAGGCAAGAAGCAGTCTATAAAAATTGGTTTCTTATCAAGACTATTTCAAGATCAGCAATTTGGAAAGTTTACAAATTTGCTAGATATAGATTTCTGTTTTAAAATGTAATTTTGCATTAGCATCCCAGCAACTCTTATCTATTGTTCTGTATAAAATGTAGGGTCTTGATCTGTTATGTTACAAAATATATAAAAAATTATTGACCAAGATATGTACCCTTCTGGTGCCTACATATGCATTCAGCAGCTAGAAATGTCCTTCTCACTGGCTGCAGTTACTGGGATAAGAATGATGTCCATTCTGATTAGTATAGAAGCTTCAGGCAGCCACAAATTAGCTAATATGATAATACACTTCATACTAATGGGACATAAACTAGGGGTGCTTTTGAAATTCCGGGGACAATGTTTTTAATAACAAAATGAGGAGATGAGGACAAGCTTGATAGGAATCTGTTGGGAAGAGGCAAAAGAATGATAAAATATAATATATAATTTGATCATGAAAAATACTAAAATGTCAGACCATGTCCAGACCATCGATACTGCCAAGCGCAACTCCTGAACATTTCCCCAAATCCTATCTCTACATCTGAAATGACTCTGGAACGTGCCCCCTCTGTCCATTCACAGAGCCAGGCTACCATCCTTTGCCTGAAATTCTGTAAAGGCCTTTTAATGATCTTCCTACATGTATTGTCTCCTTACAGTTCTTTCTCTATGCTATTCTAGGGTGAACATTTAAAAAGACAACCCCACTTTTATTACTCTCCATCAACGACATCTCATTACATATGTCAGTTTTCATGCCAACAATAGTTTTTATTTCCTCCCTTATCTGCCTCCTGAACTCAAGATCATGTCTTAAAGCCTTCATTGACCTTAACCCTCCATATTATGCAAGGTTCCCTATGCACAGTTGCAATTGGATAAAATAGTTCAGTTTTACATCTGTCTTTTGCACTAGACCACACTTCATGAAGGGACTCCATCTCTGCCTTGTTCCTACACTTCCTTGTGTCCAGCTTCATATGTAAACATTGTAGGCTTTTAATAAAAGTTTGCTGACTATATTAACTATTTCTATTGCTTACAAAATAATTTGAAGTCTTATTATTTGACATTTTAATTGCTAGAGCTAAAAACTGTAGGGACATTGCCAATATTAAAACAGTCATTTTAAGACAACAAAAATGCTTTTTTATAAGACGTCTTTAAAAATTAAGGTAAAATTTATTTACTGACTTCAGGAATTACAGTATATATAATAAGTTTAACAAGTACTATACTATCACTCTTAAATTCTACAATTAAACAGTTACATCTTCCACTCTAGATCCTAAACAGATACTAATTTTAAAAAGACAGTTTTCTCAGTTATTGAAAATTTTCATTTATCTTTCTCCTTTTTCAATTTACATGTTAAAAGACTTCCATTCAATCTTGAAATAAATGGAATGGAGGGCCCAGGCTAGTATGTTACTATTCTCCTAACAGGCTCTGGGGACCAGTCATTTGTCAGATTTAAGCCACTGTACTCCATTTAGACTAATTCATATGATAAAACTGTAGCATTAATAAAAGTTCATAATTTAATTGCACTATGAACCATTGCTTAGAGGCTTATCTGTCCCATAGAGGATCAACAGCCTGGTGAGAACATCATAGCTTATGTAAAATAATGCAGCCATTTATTATATGCCTAAACTTGAGATATTTCTGAGATGATGACTAGGGAGATGAACAGGCATGTGGAGAAGCCATGAGTTGGTATGTCTTAACTGAAGTAAACGTAGTATGGGTAAAATTCCAAGAAAAGATGAATGAGATTATGTATGCTACCAAACAAATACTGAGGTAAAAGAGGATATTTTTAAAAAGTAAATTATATCATCAATTACAAATAGTCAGAAATTTCAACTCTATAGATTAATTGAAATGTCTTAGCACTGTTCAAGCTTCACTCTTCTGTGGTAGATTCCCAAGGACACAGGATCTTCATAAAGGGCTACTTTTCTCGGCATCATCTTAGAAGAGAATTAAGGAATTGTCACAGAAGTCTATATTACCTAACATTATAAACATATTTTCATGGTCAAAACCTCTACAGAGCATGTAAACTTGAGAAGATTTGGAAGCAATTCTTTGAGGATTGAGGTCCTGACAATGTTTTTTTGTTTGTTTGTTTTTGTTTTTGTTTTTGAGATGGAGTCTCGCTCTGTCGCCAAGGCTGGAGTGCAGTGCAGTGGCACGATCTCAGCTCACCGCAACCTCTGCCTCCTGGGTTTAAGCAATTTTCCTGCCTCTGCCTCCTGAGTAGCTGGGATTACAGGTGTCCACCACCATATTCAGCTAATTTTTGTATTTTTAGTAGAGACGGGGTTTCACCATGTTGGCCAGGCTGGTATTGAACTCCTGACCTCAGGTGATCCACCCACTTCAGCCTCCCAAAGTGCTGGGATTACAGGTGTCCACCACCATATTCAGCTAATTTTTGTATTTTTATTAGAGACGGGGTTTCACCATGTTGGCCAGGCTGGTATTGAACTCCTGACCTCAGGTGATCCACCCACTTCAGCCTCCCAAAGTGCTGGGATTACAGGCGTGAGCCACTGCACCCAGCCCTGCCAATGTTTTTAGCAGTACTCCTCAATGATCATGAGTCCAAGCTGAAGGTTGAAGTCAACAATATTTATAAGCTGTAAAGATATTTCCTAACTACATTTTATTAACAGGACCTACATCAATAATGTAGGCTAGCATAAACACAGCAAGATTAAATACAGTTTGTTATCAGCAAATATATTGACTAGAATGTTTGTTTGCTTTTTTATGAAGAAGGTATACTCATCACTTCCTCAAGATAGGGGAAAAATTGTCTTCTTGTTACAAAACAAGCCTCTCAAAACATTACGTATTTGTATACTTTTAATCAATCACCTTTCTTCTAAGGTTTATTTTAATGGTTAATTTTTTTGTTTTTTGCTTATTATTTATGTTTATAATGTTCCCTCTTGTGTCTTGGAGTGTCTGCTTTGGAAAATTAAGGATGTGGTGGCACATTTCAAAACTATTATATCTGGGATAAACAGAGGGGAATTATTTTGAAAGTCATTCTGGCTTACAGGGTTCATACATAAAAGAATAAAAAGTTGAAAATAATAAATGTTATAGTAACTATACACCCAGCTGATATGTATCCTAATCTTCTGTAAAAGCAATCCAACAACTTCAGTTTTTTTTCTGAAGTGACACAAATTCTACATTGTCCTTTCATCTCTGAGTTTAATAAATATCTGCTTAGAAATACTATTAAAGTTGTTAGCAGTTACTCCAGAAGTAGAGTTTTGACAAAGATTGGACAGCAAAGCTGGACAACTTATTGCAGGATGCATCAACTCAGGTTTAACACAGGAGTACTGAATTCCGAATATGATTACATTCAGACTGTGGACTCTTATCAAGACTCAGCTAGAGCTATTCAGCCAAGTTTACTCTAGTACTATCCTCTGATAACTGGCTTTCACTCGTAACCACACATTTCTCTGAACTAGAGTGTAAAATCAAGGTAGGAGTATACATGGCACCTACAGACCAAGTCAAGAGAACAGCTGTGTAGGTGTAAAATAATCACATTGATCCATTGTGAAGATGTGTGACCCCTATTAATGAGTTGACTTCATAGTTAAATTTTATAATCATATCCCTTGAGCCACTGGGTGTGTCGCTATTTAGGCTACATTTTCTATGGTCTCACCAGAGCCATATGAAAACAGCAATCATTTTTCTTTAACCACCACAACTACTAAGATGGAGTCATCTGGCATTCTAATATCAATTAGTGGAACAACCTCCTAAAGTGGTATTCTCTCAGAGGAGAGTGAGAGTATGCATTTTCCATGGCACACTCCGTAGAGTCTTTATAAATATATTGATTCTGTTGACTTTCTGTACTTTAATGAGCAGATGATGTTTGGCTGCATCTCACCTGTCTCACCTATGTTTTGCCTATTTTTTATTGCTCCATAACACAACATCTTTTCTGTAAATTTCAGATGTGAGAATAAAGGAGAGAAATGTTTCGGGGTGAAAGCACCGGTAGCTACGTAAGCAGACTACTACCATACTTACACATGAAATCTGCCTGATATAAAATAGTCAACCATTCTACCAGAAAGAACTTTGGATTTCCTGGGATAGCAATTTTATTTTAAAATCAAAGTTGCATATCTGCAAATAAAAGTAATAGCACTTTGCATTTTACTATAAATGGAGCTTTTCTGTATTATAGCAGGACAATGAGAAAACAATTTTAAAAACGGGAAGAGGAAACCCATTTAAAATGATTTTAAAACTATTTTTATCCTTTGAGGGCATGAGTGTATAAGCCCATTAAAATATTGCTGATGAAAGTGCATTTTTAATTCCCATTAGATAAGATTATATTTTAACTTTCATTTGAAACTTGAATTGATTCAAGATGAGAGAATAGCATTTTCGGATAATAAGCTGAAAGATCCTACATAACTGCCAGAACCACTCACAGACGTGTGTTTAGGGAATGAAAGTGTGTGTATCTGAACAGGCTTTGAGAGTCAAACAGCTTTGCTTCAAAGTAGAAAGCAGGATGCAAAATTTTTGGCTTAGGAGCCTGGCAGGAAAAATGTGTATTTTGATTTCTTAGTGATATCAAAGATACTTATTAGCTTAGTGGAGGGACTCCATTTAGTTTCAAACCGTCATTCTAAAATAGACCCCCTATTTCTGTGAGTAGTCTCTGAATGAGATGGTCATTATCATTTTCATTTGCATTAAATAGAACTCAGAATTCACAGGATGCTAGTATACAAATAAACTTCACAAATGGTCTGCAGGACAATCCTATATAAAGTGGCTCCTCATCAAATTCTGTTGATCAGAAGACATTTTTTACCTACTTTTGAGGGCATTTAATGGCTCTGAGACAATATATTTTCCAACTCTTTTGGTCACAGTGTGTCTCCAGTTGCTCATTAAAGTCAAAATCAGCATGCTATTTACCTATCCATGTTGCAAGGAATAATCCACGTTCCTTGAATAGGAGCATTTAAGCATCTCTGCTGCCTAATTGCAGAATTGATTTCTAATGGAGAGGTTTGGTTCCCCAAATACCATCTTTTCCTGATTTTCAGATGAAATGCAACATATTTCTTTTCCAGGGCCTTTGAAGATTCTTAGGAATAAGAATATGTTTAATAGAAAATAGTCTTGAACCAGAAAAATCCAGGATATATTATTTTCTTCTGCAATTGATTGAAAATAGTTACTTAATTAAGAATCACCTGCAATATAGCTAGCAAGACCCCAGGCACAGACAGTGACATGGGAACATCCAGCATATCTGGAAATCCATGAGGGGTCAAGACAATATTTAGAAGAAAATAACTGGAAAACTGGGTTCTTGAAACTCATTCAAGGCTTGAGGAATCCCTCTTACTCTTTGACTATCTTTCCAAAAGAACACTGAGAAAGTTTTAACATCATAATATTGCTATATTCATGGGAAAAAAAGAAGGAAAAGTTTTTATAATAACTTTCTTTGGCTTTGTCATCAAAATGTTGTGAAAGGAAAATAAATCCTGGCCGGGCATGGTGGCTCATACCTGTAATCCCTGTACTTTGCAAGGCCAAGGAGGGCTGATCGCTTGAGGTTAGGAGTTTGAAATCAGCCTGGTCAACATGGTGAAACCCCATCTCTACTAAAAAAAATTACAAAAATTAGCTGAACATGGTGGCAGGCACCCGTAATCCCAGCTACTAGGGAAGCTGGGACAGGAGAATCACTTGAACCCAGGAGGTGGAGGTTGCAGTGAGCTGATATTGTGCCACTGCACTCCAGCCTGGGCAACAGAGTGAGAATCTGTATTAAAACATAATAACAGGCTGGGCATGATGACTCACACCTGTAATCCCAGCACTTTGGGAGGCCGAGGTGGGTGGATCAAGAGGTCAGGAGTTCGAGACCAGCCTGGCTAACATGGTGAAACCCCATCTCTACTAAAAATACAAAAAATTAGCTGGGTGTGGTGATGTGCACCTGTAATTTCAGCTACTTGGGAGGATGAGGCAGGATAATAGCTTAAACCTGGGAGGCGGAGGTTGCAGCGAGCCGAGATCGTGCCATTGCACTCCAGCCTGGGCGAAAGGCCGAGACATCATCTCAAAAAATAACAATAATAAATAAATATAATAGTAAAAATAAAGTCAATCAATCTTCAGGCCTCAAAATCATTAAGCCAAAGGGAACAGTTAAACTGGGAACTGGGTCAGGCAAATCTTCCTCCCACTTTTGGTTCCTAAATAAGATAGCTACTAGATAAAAAGCTACATGCCTCCCCCGTATTTTGCCCACAAGGAAATTCCTAGTGAGCTCCAAGATTTTTACCCTAAAGTGTTTCTGTTAAAATTACACCATGGCAATGTAAATTGATAGCTTATCTTTACAGGTGCAGTCACTACTCCACCCCCACCTGACACAATGCCTATTTGATTTTTCCCCTGCCCAATTTTGTCTATGTTATCTTATGTAAAAATGCAGAGTCACTACTGAGCCAGACCAAGGCATGAACGACTATGTTTTCCTACTCCCACATACATAAAAATTGTGTACTTCTCAATATCCTGCCCTTTTTCCTTTAAATTTGGAGCCTCAAAATCATCTTCAGAGAAAGGCATAAACCTGTCTCCAGGGTGTGCATCCTCAATTTTGGCAAATAAACCTCCTAAAATGATTTGTCTCATCATTTTTCCTGACTGACTATGTCCTATTCCTAGAAGACTTGTAATGGTAGGCATCACTATTCATGTGTTTTTCTTTTAATAGACTAGTAGTTTAGATGTTGTGCGTATAAATACACTTCTTCAGCAATATTAAGCTTTTTGGGAGTAGCCCTCCTGATTTATCCTTCTCTGGTTACCATTTTGCTTGAGCAAAAACAGTTGATTCTCATTCTTAAAACTTAACTGAGAGCTACCTTAACAACACATTAATGACATTTTCTCTTAATCAACTGGTACATCTTGGCTATGTTGCAAATGTCATGAAGGCAGGAAAAACTGTTTAAATTTGTTTGAATCTGTCATAGCTATCAGTAATGTTCAGAGAACATGATCCATGTCCAATACTGAATAGTTCACTGTTAAATGAATGAACAAACCAGTTTTGAGGATGATAGAATGTTAGAGCACAAAATCCTTTAAATAACATTTAACTCTTTGTTTTAAGAATGGGAAGAAAGTGAATCATAGACACAAGAAATATTTTGTCTTACCTAATGCTACACATCCCATTTGAGTCAGATGTGAAAAAAAGAGGTCATATGATCTATATGCTTCATTCATTTTTATTAAGTTTTATTCTTAACTGTGCCTCTGCTTCATGATACAACTGTACTGTAGTTATGGCAAGCAGTATGGGCTAAACCTAATGTCCTCACTAATGTGATCATTCATATAGATACCAAATAGAATGCAATATTGTCATTCATTTATATAATCTAAATCCTTTCCCAATTGTTCAATATATGGACCATGTAAATCAAGGAAAAGCTGAAAATAAATACTCCTAATGTTTAGAATTAGGGAAGAAAAAACTTTTTGTGCAAAATATCATAAAGGATATAAAGAAATATAAAAATATAAAAATATGGTGGTAAACAAACATGTGTACTGATGGCTTTTTTTTTTCCAGAATTCTTCCATGATTTTACCAACCTGAGTATTTGGTTCATTGCTCAAAGTTTCCAACTAGGTGTCTTTTAATTATATCACTGATATTGTCAAAAAGTGATACATGAATAGCAAGCACTACCACTCAGATAGTCCAGTCTTACTCACCTTCACAGAAACAGCTTTTAGAAGAGGTAATATAGCCACATCGCTGTAGGATTTCAGAAATGATTCATGAGCATAATGCTAGGATCACTCCAGCTTTGTCATTTAGAAGCCACGTGACCTTGGATAAGCCACTTAACCTCTTCTGAGCCCCAGTGTCTTTATTAGTAAACTGAAGAGACTGAAATATGTGACCTCCTGAAGCTCCTTCTAATTTTTTATATTCATAATTATGGAAATTTTCATGGACATTAAGTAGAAACCTTTGTAAATTGACTTCAGAGTTTCTGCCGAGAACTATCCTTAGTGAAATTTCTATTGGCACAGTGGCCCAGCAGTAATTATAGGATGCAAAGTTCTTTCATTGTCCAACACAAAAATGAAATGCTGAAGGAAATGCTTTGAATTAATGGTGACCAGTAAGCGAAAAATGAATGTTGAGAGATCATTGAATGACATTCTCTTTTTCGGCTATTTCTATTAAAAGTATACTTTAGAGAATCTTGGTAGTCATTTTATGTAGTACTTTTATGACAAATATATGTGTATTTTTTAATTTGGCAAATTTAGTATTGAAATTGTGAAGTTTCAGCTAAAAATATAAATGATAAATATAAATCTAAATATTCTACATATCATACTGATGAGCAATTAGGTTCATAAAGCATATTTTGATAAAAACATTCACTATGAGAGAAAGCTAAAGAGGTGATATGATAAAATATGTAGTAATGAAATTTGACATTTCTTTCTTCAGTTTTGAGTCTAAATTATTTCTCAATATGTACAAAAATGAAAGTGTAAGTTCTCCAAGGTCAGGGAATACCATGATTTTATTTCTTTTGTATCAATATGGAACAATCAATTGGGGCATTATAAATCTGTGTATGTTCAATGAATCATGTTGAGAATGTCAGATAGACACATATAGATATATATATATATGATCTATATGCTTCGTTCATTTTTATTAAGTCTTATTCTTAACTGTGCCTCTGCTTCATGATACAACTGTACCGTAGTTATGGCAAGCAGTATGGGCTAAACCTAATGTCCTCACTAATGTGATCTTTCATATAGATACCAAATAGAATGCAATATTGTCATTAATTTATATAATCTAAATCCTTTCCCAATTGATCAATATATGCACCATGTAAATAAAGGAAAAGCTGAAAATAAATACTCCTAATGTTTAGAATTAGGGAAGAAAAAACTTTTTGTGCAAAATATCATAAAGGATATAAAGAAATATATCCTTTATGATATATTTCTATATATATATATCTATCTCCACATATAAGAGGAGACATAGTTGCCTCTTAAATACAGGGAAATACTAACAACACTGTGATTGGCTTCTATAAATCTTTTGTAAATCTTTCACAGTTGATGGTCTAGATAATTTTTTTTCCTGAGTCAATTCAGATATTTACCCTTAAAACATACTGTAGAAATGGTCATCTTGTAAAGGGTGGTTGTTGTTGTTTTGAGACAGAGTCTCGCTCTGTTGCCCAGGCTGGAGTGCAGTGGCGTGATCTCGGCTCACTGAAAGCTCCGCCTCCCGGGTTCACGCCATTCTCCTCCCTCAGCCTCCCGAGTAGCTGGCATTACAGATGCCCGCCACCACGCCTGGCTAATTTTTTTTTTTTTTTTTTTTTTTTTGTATTTTTAGTAGAGACGGGGTTTCACCATGTTAGCCAGGATGGTCTCGATCTCCTGACCTCGTGATCTGCTCATCTCGGCCTCCCAAAGTGCTGGGATTACAGGCGTGAGCCACCGCACCTGGCCAAAAGTTTTTTCTAAAATTTCATACTTTGTGCCTTCTTTAGCAAAAAATCCAAATCATAATTCTTAATATATTGATAGTTTAATGGTGTTATTTATTAATATTATTATACCTAGCTGCTTGCGTTTAGAGCAAATGGTCCCAGACTTACATATTTATAAAATAATTTTTAAGTTTTATCTTACATTTTAAAATAATTTCATCTTTTTTCTATAAGTTGTCAATTTATTTTACTATTAAAATATTTGCTTCTAGAAACCCAGTTTTAGTTCTGAAAATTTAGATAATCAGCATGTTATATCTGACACTAATATCAAATAGACTCAGAACGAGAACATGATAGTCTCCCTTGTCGTGAGAGAGTTTATAAACAATGTAAGAATTTTATTTTATGGATTTTCTTGACATTTGCTTGGGCTACTAAAATCATTTTTATTTGGTTTCTATTTTCTCGTCTTGTTCAGAACAGTGACTGGCTTTTCAACTATGCATGTTTAATCATAGTTGGTTTTATAGCCATGTACAGTACAGAGCCACTGTACTGGAGGAGAGCTACTAGTTTGTGGTTTGGATGACTATATAAATTAATTCAAACTGGAACACCTTTGAATGAAATTCAATGCTACCATAAGAACTAACAAGCATTAATTGCTATACAGCAGGAGATACCAACTAGGAATGTCCCGGGAAAATCAGGATTCATGCCAATCCTATTTGCAGTAATGTTAATAATAAATTGTTTTCAAGCATCTCAGAGCCAAAACAATGGATCATAATGAACTTGGCCCATTTTCCCCAAGATCAAAGGGTATGCTTAGTTCTATCAGTTTGGGATGTGAGTATGGTTGTAAACATACTCTGTCTTCTCCTAGTTACAGCTGGACTAGCATTTGTTGATTCTCCTAATGACAATGCTTATAAAATCAGTTTGTACTTAAATATCTGGCTGTATTTTTTACTGTTCTTTTTCAAGTTTTCTTTTACCTTTTCCTCATATATTTCTGACTATATGGCAAGTACTTCAGGTTAAGCCTTATTTCTAGAGTTTTTAAAAATGTGCCTCACTTCTAGATGGACTAGGTAATACCAGCATGGAGTGATTTAAGAAGTATGTGAACAGAATACACATTGTAAGATTATAGTAACAGGATACCTGTATTCGAGTCTAGTATTGGGTAGGCAGCAGTGAGGAGAAGTACATTGGAGGAGGTAGTAAAAGGAGGGTAGCAATCTCTCCACTTCCTCAGTGTCACATCCTAAGGATAATATATGAATTTGAAAGTTGGGAATGTTCTTAAAGCCTACCTTCCCATACCTTTTGATTTTGATGTTACAAAGCTTGCATCGACTCTTAGTAAGTTAGTTAGCATCCATCAAATAATCAAAACTATCAAAATGTAGTAAAAGTGGACAGGAGAGTTTGGACACATGTATTGATTCTAGAATATAATTAGTGAGGAAATGTCCTAAACATCATTCTAATAGAAGCTCTTGATTTGGAACTTTATTTCCAGTTTCAGAAAAATTCTAGCCCATTTTATTCTTCTGGACCTTAAAATATCCACAACCATTTGTAGAAAAATAGGATTCCTTAAAGAAGGGGTCATGCCCTTAAGTATTCTCTTTAAAGATAAGCCACAAACTGGGGAAGAAAGGAAAAAAAATAAATTGTTTGTGGCTAAAAAGCAATTTAAGCTTTCAGAGAAGAATTATATAAAAATTAAGCTCGTAGTAATTCAGAAATCACAGGGCTTTATATCTGGAAGACACTTTAGAGATCAAGTCTAATTTATTCATTTCACAGATGAGTAAACTAGGTCGAGATTGGCTACAGGACTTGCTTGACTGCAGAGTTGGTTAGGAACTAAACCTAATACCAAACTACAACTGTTTCCCATTGTTCCAGAATGACTTAATCCAGGCCAAAGCCAGGTATGGGGCAAGACTTAGGTCATGGAATTGACTGGATATGTTAGCATTTCAAAAAAAAAAAAAAAATTGAAGGTATTTGCAGAATTAATTTTTTTGCTTCTAATAAGAATGAGGATTATTCAATACATTTATAATTAAAGTAAACTTATATATATTTTGCTAGAGTTTCACCTAAACTTATAATTATTTTTAAAATACTTTAATTTTTTTATTTAGATCATTTAGATATCAAAGATAACCCAGTATCAAAATTTGTGCACTTCTACCATAGTATTTATTATAATTTGCTGCAATTTTTAATTTAGTGTACCTTCACTTCCCCAAACCTCAAGCATTTTGAAGACAGAGCCTCAATTTTATTTCACTATTTTCTTGATCTATTGCAGTTCTTGGTACACACTAAGTTATTCCATAAAAAAAGTGAAATAAGAAAGAGCTTGAGTGAAATGTAAATGGATTTTAGACATAGCTAGCTTAAGAATTTGCCGTACTACCTTAGATAAATCACATTACCTCTATGAGCCTTGCATTTTCCACGTATGTAATGAGTAATTTTTTTTTTCAGGAGATAGATCTGGAACCAATAGATGGAAACTATAAAGAAATTCTCAGCTCATTGTAAGAAAAACTCTTTCTAATAAGTAAAGTTTTCCAAAGCTGTGCTTGTTTGTTTCCTAAAACAGAATTCTTAACAAATGGAAGACATCAATCATAGCCTTAATGAGCATGTAGCAGAAGAGTTAAGTATTAAAAAAATTAAATGCTGGAAAGATGCTTAGGGTACAAGTTCTTTATAATCTGAGATTTGGTGATGCCATGGGATTATTGTGGCACTGCAAGATTATGTGTATAATAAGATGAAGTGCAGGACATGCTACCCCAAAATATGGTACCTTGGAAATGCAGAAAACCTCAAAAGCAGAAAGGTCTATCTGAACTTCTCTCACCCCTGCTCTTAGACCCTCATTGACAGGTATCCAGTCCTACACCCAGAGCAAAGGAATATTGCACAGAAATGCCAAAAAGAATTTTTGATCCTTTATGGTATGGTAATGATTTGGTTTATTACCATTAGCAATGGTAATGGTTTATTAATATTAGGTTATATCCATTTTTATTCAATCACACTTCGCACTACTGTTCATTCTTAATCAAACCTGAGCAAAAAAATACACATTTTTTCCTGGGTCTTTGAGTCTTCATTTTGGAAAGCTCCCACATCATGTAAAGCTTTGGTCAAATAAAGCATTATGCTTATCTATTGTTAATGTCTCTGTCTTTTGTTATAGGGTGTCAGCCATGAAGCTTGCAATGGGCAAGGAAAATATATCACTTCGTCTCTTTTACATTCACAATCATGAAACACATTGGGACTTGGCCTCCAGTATTGCCACCAAGAAAACACCCACTTTACTTGTTTGTATAACATTTTACTCAAATTCTAGGTGATGACATTAATAATAGCTTTTCTGTCTACTTCCTGGATTTGTTGTAAGGATAGTAAATTTCAACATACATTGAAAATTAATAGTACCAAAAGACAACAAGGTGATATTATTAAAAGAATTTCAATGGTGTTCTCTCCTGTTCCCTACAGGGAACATAAATTCTGTTAAAACAACTGTATAGACCACCTCCTGAATGGAAGGATTTAATAATGGTTTGAAAGCCAACATTTCATCATCTGTTTAGCCTGATGTACTCCTGACTATGTTTGGCTGCAGTTGAAACTAGCTTTAAAAAATTTTTATTGATGTGAACATTTAATAGCTTTATCTTTTTAATTGTATGTTTACCAGTTTCTCAGTATTACTAGAGCATAGAATTTCAGATTTATCTCTCATCACTTACCACTTCACCCACAATGAGGTAAGATTCTCCATCTCCAGCCATATGTAACTAAAAAATGTTCTATTAATATTCTGTATTGCTCAGCTATTGCCACAATAATGCTACAAGACAAACCACCTCAAACTTAGTGTCCTGAAGCAACTAGTGTTCATGATTTTTCTAGTTCACAAATCTGTGTGGTATCTGTAGCAGATCTGTTCCATATGTGGGTAGACTGGGCTTTCTTTCTTTCTTTGGGTTGGGTTTAGGTCTTTTCACAGGTTTTCTCAATCACTGAGGACAAAGGGCTATCTGCAGCATTCCCTTCTCTTGAGAAGTAGCACAAGTACACTTAGTGCTTCTAAAGATCTTGGACCAAGACTAGCAGATTGTCTCATCTGCCTGCATTCCACTGGACTAAGCAGTGACATAGCCAAGTCTACATCAATAGAAAGGAGAAATATATTGGCTATTCATCATTATATTGGCACCACACTGGGGACCAGGTAAGTCCATGTAAATATTGTAGACTGAATGAATATTCAATAAATGAAAATTTCACTTTCTACCAAAGCATAATTCTAGTTGAGTGTTTCCAACAACACAAATTTGCTATTTCCCAGAGCAGCCATTTTTTTTATTTGAGCATTTTAGTTGCTACAAACCCCCTATTATCATGAATAAAATTTAACCTACTCAATGTTCTTCCAATTAGATCTCTAGTTTCCACTGAAAAACAAGTACACTTCCTCTTAGATAAGATAGCCCTTTCAAATAATTGAAATAATTTTTCCATTGTATATATTCCCAGTGGCTTCAACAGTTCTAACCCCCATAAGTCCATTGTTCAAATGTTTCTAGAAGCAAATGCATCTGTTAATATATAGATTTCAAATAGTCTTCAAATAACTCATAAATATAGAAAGAGATGACCTATTTCTAGTTGCTTGTACACTATCAATATTCCAATTATGCAGTTTTTTTAAAAACAGTAACATAACGATGAGAAAATACAATGTTTTAAAATAATGAAAATAAGTACAAAGGGAAATAATATAATGAAGATTTGTGTATACATGATGTAGGTTTTCAACTTAATAATTTCCTACATTAGAACTCTAATAGAACATGAATCATTACATGTATAGTTAAAATCTACTTTGTATTTCCCCCCTTTCTTAACTTTTCCCCTTTCTCCCATAAGACGTAACGACTTGCTTAAATATTTTATAAAAATTTACCACATTCTAAGCCACAACCAAAAATTCTATATACATCAAATAATCAATCTTTTACAGACTACCTTATTTACATTTTGATCCAAAATCAATAAAAAATTATAAACAGGATGTGTATGTGAAACAATGTCTACTTTTGTATTGACTGTAGTATTCTGTTTAAGTTAAATGTGTTTACAAATCTTTTACAACTATACAGCCTTTTAATTGAATACCAGCAGAGGTGCATTAAAACTTTCTACTATATAAAATTTTGAATTTGTAAATGATTTACAGTTCTCTTCATTTGCCTTAAATATTATAGATTAGAATTTTAGAATATTCTGACACTTCTAATTTAATAATACTTTTGCATAACATCTATTTGCCTTATATTAATACAGGTATACTTACTTTGAGTTTGGCTACTTTTGCCTACCTTTTTAATTCCTTATTTGATTTTCCATTTTTCTGTACCATTTGTCTCTTTTAACCCAAATATAGGGTGGTTTTATTCTTTTGTTCAATATGGTACTGACAATATTTGCCTATTTTAGGACAGAGAGATTTATTTATTTTGATATCTGATATTTTGATATGCGTATATTATATTATACCTCCTTGTTACCTTTTTATTCTTTCTTTTTTGTCTTATATTGTATTAACAACTTTTTTTTATTCTTCTCTTTTTCCCATGCTTGTATCAAATTATATGGTTTATATCTAGCACTTAATATATGAGTTTATATTTTTAACATAGTCATTTTGAAAGTATTAAGTTAAATAAAATATCCACCTTTCTTCAAAATATATCTAGGACATGGAGATGTTTTAAATCTTATACCTTTCCTCACAACTTACTTATAATTGTGATGTAGTATTTTAGTTCTATTTTTATATCACAAAATAATTACTTCTCTTTCTCTCCTCCTCCTTCATTTTCTTCTTCCCTACGGGTTTGTAAACTAACGTAGTAGACCATACTAAATCTTGGTTATGTCACTTATTCCATCAGGCTCCTTATCCTTAGTTCCATGAGCAGATTTGCTAAGCAGATCTTTCTTTATATTCACCTAAAATTCTCCAATAGAAATTATCACATTAGGATCTATGTCAGAGTTTTGTGCAAACCTGAGGAAAAAAAATAAAGTATTTTCAAATTTTATAATTTAATTGGCAATATAACACCTACATGGACTCTTTTATTTTTAGAAAATTGAGGGAATTTGGAAATATTCTGGTTGGTAATTTTGATTCTTTTTAAATTTAATTGCTGATTGTTATCACAAATTTGTTCTTCTTCTGCTTGAATAAAGTCATCTTCTCCTTTGTGGTAAATATATTTGAAGCTAAAGCATAAAATAAACTCAGAGATTGGAGAGGTTTAAGAACATCGCCTACCTGGCCAGCAGTGTCCAAGATGTCCAAGTAAGCTGGCTCATTGTCAATCCTGACCTGGGTCTTATAAGCATCTTCTGAAAAACACAAGACAACATTTACATTTAAATGTGACAGGAAAGGCATTATTAATTTTTAGATTTCATATAGAAGAATTTCTAAGTAAGTTACTAAGATAATCAGAAATATTCCTCAAATAATGTGTATAGATTGAAAAATGATGTAACTCAGGAAAATATAGGAGAAAGTGTTTCTGCTTATGGTGAAACCAAGTAGATTTCTCTTTCATCAGGAAAATTTTGCGATCTGAGGTGCCCTAGTGATGTTACCTAGAGAAAAACATGGAACAAATGTTATTCGTTCTTTCCTAACAATGCAGGGCAAAATTGCATCCTATCACCTTAATGGTAAAGTCCTGAAAGCTTTTATTAGACGATCAGGAGTAAGACAAGATTCCCTGCTCTCACCTCCCTTATTTAACATAGTACTAGAAGTCATAGCCAGAACAATTAGGCAAGAAGAAAAAATAAAATCATCCCAATTGGAAAAGGAGTAAAATTATCTCTGTTCACAGACAACATGATCTTATATGTAGAACCCTAAAGATTACATACATGCAAACCCTAAATGAATTCAGCAAAGTTGTAGAATATAAAGTCAACAAGCAAAAATAAGATATGTTTCTATCAACTAATAATAACGTGAAGAGAAAATTAAGAAATCAATTTCATTTATAATGGCATCAAAATTAATGAAATACTTAGAATTAACAAAGGATGTGAAGACTTCTACATTGAAAATGGTAAAATGTTGCTGAGAGAAATTAAAGAAGGCACAAAATATTGAAAGACATTTGATATTTATGGACTGAAAGATTGTTAAAATGTCATACCTGCCAAAGGAATCTGCAGAGTTAATGCTGAGTTAAATGGTAATTCTGTTTTTTTGTTATTTGAGAAATTACCACACCACTTTCCACAATGGCTGAACTGATTTTCACTCCCAGCAGCAGTGTATAAGCATTCCCTTTTATCTGCAACCTCACTGGCATCTGCTATTTTTTTGACTTTTAAATGGCCACTCTGACTAGTGTGAGATGGTATCTCATTGTGTTTTTTATTTGTATTTCTCTACTGATTAGTGATGGTGACATAAAGAGATGTAGAATTTTATCAAAAGACTTTTCTGCATCTATTGAGATAAATAACCATGTGGATTTTGTTTTTAGTTCCATTTATACAATGAATCACACTTATTGATTTGTATATGGTGAGCCAAACTTGTATCCCAGGGATGAGGCCTACTTGATCATGATGGATTAGCTTTTTGATGTGCTGCTGGATTTAGTTTGCTAGTATGTTGTTGAGGAATTTTGCATATGGATGAACAAACCATGGCTGAGAGTGTGGGATGTAGGTCATGGGCTGCTTTATAGTACACAGCCAGGACCAAGGTCAGTGGGCCTGTTACTCAAGACAGAGAGGACCCTGAGCAGATAGTGATGATGGCAAGGTTAAGGCCAAATTTTAATATAGCTGAGTCCACAGGGAGATGAGGTTGTCTTTGGGTCTGTAGTTGGGACAACAGTAAGTGAGCCTGCCACCTGGATTTTGGCCTGCCTTCTGAAAATCTTCATCCTTGGTCTGGGGCTCCACTACAGTTTCACAACTTCCTGCCTAGATTCCCAAGCTCCCACCATGTTCCCTCAAAGCCATTTGTGAATGGCTGTCAAATTATTGTTGCTACGGGGGAATATGAGTGGGAGATCTCCTATTCTGCCATCTTGCTGCCATCATGTACCCCAGTTCAAGATCTTTCTTCTATTTTAATGTAAGCATCTACAGCTAGACATTTCCATTTTAGCACTGCTTTTGCTATATCCCATCAGTTTTAGAATGCTGTGTTTTCATTTTCATGCATGTCTGACTATTTTCTAATTTCCCTTGAGATTTCTTCTTGAACTCATTGGTAGTTTGAGAATTGGTTGTTTAATTTCCACATGTTGTAAATCTTTCAGTTTTCTTTCAATTGTTGGTTTCTAGTTTTATTCCATTGTGACTGGAAAAGATACTTTGTATGATTTGAATATTACTTCCTACTTATACTTGAAAGATAAAGAAATGCTTCCTGGGAGAAGTAGCACCTAAATTGAGTAGGAGGGGTTAAGAGAAAGTGAAGCAAGAGAGAAAAGGAAAAAAAGAAAAAAAGAAAACCAGAATCCCATATGTTGAAAAGAGTATGGAACAACAACAATAAAAACTTAGACAATTTCAGTGTTCCTAAATCCTAGAGTTTAGAGGAGAAATGTTGATGAAATGTAAGAGATAAATAAGATTAACTTATGAATATATTTAAAAGAGTCATGTATTTAAATGAGGTATCTGAAGTCAGACTGCCTGGGTGTAAACCCTGGTTCCAGCATTACTAGCAGTCTGATTTTAGGAAAATCACTTGACCTCTCTAAAAGGTAGATGTCTCATTTGTAAAGGTAACAATTATTTGTGTTTGGGTCATGGAGTTGTTACAAGGATTAAATGATACAAGATGAGGAAGTGACCTTATATTTTGTATGTAATAAATACAAGAGCGTCTTGCATGTTAAAAAACTAATAAAGGATGAATATGTTCATTATTATTAAGAAACGTGGAGTTCATTATAATGTCATCTTCAAATGTGCATTTTAGAATGCTCGCTCTGGCTGAAATGTGGTGAGTGAATTGCAAGACGGAAGACTAGAGGCACAGAAAGAAGATTAAGTAAATATGTAGTAATTCAAGTGAGAAATAATGTACAAGATAATGGCATTAGGGTTGGAGGAAAGTTGACAGATTTGCAAGATGTTTAGAAGGTAGAAACTATAGCACTTAGTGACTAATCGTATGAGACAACAAGAAGGAGGAAGGTAGAAGAGAAACTCTCAGATTTCTTGCATTTGAAGCTGGGCAGATGGGTATGACATTTCCTGAAAGAGGGGAGGCAGAAGGAAAACCACAGGTTTAATTTTAGAAACGTTAACTTTGCCATGTCTGTGGCTCATTCAAGTGAAGACAATAAAGAAACAGTTATCTGGGCCTGAAGCTCTGGATAAAGCTCTAAGTCTCTTCTTTCATTGTATTCATTTATGGTCTTATTCATGCCAACCTTATTCTACATATCTCAGCCTGTTAAATATCTATACTTCTGTAAAACACAGTTTTACACATTATCTGTAAAACACAGCTGGAGCTCCTGAAACTGGAAGTCATAAACTCCTAGAGTCTGGCTGCAATCTACATTTTGTTTTATGTAGCATTTATATTATAAGCAAAGAGCAAACTGAATCACTGCTAAAAGCTTTTAAAACATCATCGGATTTTGGCACAACTCAATAATTATTCATACTGTTGATTGTGAGCCACAAGTAAACAAATGAATTATTTTCAGAAACTGTTGCTGTAGAAAGTAGTAATGATCAACCATAGGAGGCATTTTTCCAATGTATAACGGTGAGTAACTCTCACAAATCAGATTATTGCTAGCTGCCGGAGCTATGAAGACACACAAAAACACACATGGGCACATACAATCATAGTCTTTACTCTCAAGGGGTTTGTAAAATAATGGTGGGAGACATGCATATAAACACACATATACAATGGGATGTTAAAATCACAAAATGTATAAAAGCATAAATGCCACTTCAAGGAAATTCATTTCTTATGACTGTGCTCCAGAAGGCAGAAGTTGTGGAAAGTATGACTTGCAGGGTGCTCCATCTAGTATGATTTTAGCAACTCTCAGCCATTCTAAATGTATTCAGCATATGGCCAACCATACAATTTTTCTATTTTCTATTCCACTGCTCTTTGTACATTCACTGATATTCCTGTCCCAAAAGAGAAATCTTGTGGAATCACTTGCAATTTATTTGAAGATGAATGGGGTTGTTTTTCAATTTCACAGGGAAATAAGAATAGTTACTCTGAAAAGGGCTCTGTGACCCAAGGATTATAAGTGAATCTTTCGGATTTCGTGTTTGTTTATTTAAACTCAAAGCCCCAAAGAAGAGCCTGCTGAGGCCAGGGGCACGCTGAGTAATCTAGGCGAGAACTCCTCTGTGTGATTATCTGAGCTCTAGATAAGCCCAGCACATGAAACGTATATCAAATAAAAGCTTCTCTTGGGATCAGAAAACCCCTTCAAAGGGACTTGATGAGAATTGGCTAGAAACTAAAGCCAGACCTTTTATCCACGGCTTTTTTTTTTTCTCTCTTTTAAAAAGTGTCTATCAGAGTACACATTTCATTGTGGGGAATCTAGGTCACCTGCCTGGCCTCCATAGAAACTAATCCTTTTCATTTCCTCCCCATAAACAATCTTTCTGTTTCCATTCATTCACTCCCTTTGAGACCACCCATGCAGAAATACACTGTCAGAAATACTCTCTTGAATGCATATAAACACTTCCCTGAATTTCAATCATCTGCCTATAGACCCAATCCTGAAGTGAACTCATTTATCTTCCCAAGCATGAGGCCAAATGTATACAAAGCTTTATCAGGCAGAAATGGTAGCAGCTGCCTGCTATATCATTTGTGCAGAAAAGCACATGGGGACTGCATTCTTGGAGGCATCTACTACCTTAAAATTTATCTCAAAGTACTAATGTTTAATTTGAGATCATTGCTTCTCAGGATATATCTTCTCCACTGTCCCTCTTCAGCAGAATTGCATAAGAAGAAATCACTAAAGACCTATATTAAAGCCTCAAATCTATCACTAAATATCTGTTATTGGTTGGCCATGAAACCTTATTTGTAAGATGGCGATAATAGTAACACTAGTCAACGCATGGGAGTTCTATAAGGATCAACAAAAGTAGCATATAAGACAGTGCTTTTGAAAAAAGAAAGCAAAATTCAAACTCAAGGAATATTATGTTATGAGTCTTATTTAGTACTGCTTCAAATTAGCCATGAAACTAAATTAAAACTAAATTATTTCTGCTATTTATATTTACCCATGTGGAAATGTTTTTCCCAAGTAAATCATAAACATGTTGACAAGATATGTTTGCAATAATAACTAGAAATATAAAGTTTTTGATTAATTAAAAAGCGTAAGGTATTCTGGATAATTTTCCCAAAGCAGCTAATGTATTTTTTTCAGAATAAACATATTCATTTACATAATTTTAAAATATTTTAGTTGCAAATATAAAGTTAGGATAATATAAGACCACCAAAATATATAACTAAGAAAAAATATCAGAAATTTAATGGTAAATTTTCATTAAATGATTTTCAAATATCTTAAGATGATTGAATACTTCTTACATGGTTTACCTCATAATCTGAAATATGTAATTCATATTACAATGAAGCTATTTTTCTATAACTCCAAGCTATTATACACCTCCAAGATATTAATCACTGACCCAAATTTTTTAAAGGCAATAAATAGTACAAAGTCTCATAGAATCTATTCATAAGATCTTTCTCAAAGGATTACTTGAATAAATCATCTCAATTGTAGGTACATATGTGTGTCTGTGTGTACAGAGCAGAAGTATCTTGCAACGTACTGTGCTGGACACTTTTTCTTGACCAAAATGTTAAATCCTGGATGAATCAGCATTGATACAAATCTAATGTATGTATCAATATATTGATCAATAAAGGGTTCAATATATATTTGAGTATGTAATAGGTGCTGCACACTCAGATGGCAATACAGTCTACACAACTGAAAAAGCCAGGTGGTTTCCACCCACATTGAATTTATAATCTTGTGGGAATACATAAAAAAGCAATTGCACTGTATTTTAATGAGTGCTACATTAGAAGTACTTTGAAGGGTGCTTATTTAGGGAGATGTCAGAGAACACTCAGAGGAACTGATGTTGAGCTAAGGTCAGTTCTTCAAGTGATGGATTGAAAACAGAGTTAGGAAGGAGGAAGACGAGGAGGGCTCTGCCAGGAAAAGAGAAAAGAAGTTGCATGAGATCTGATGTAACCCTTCCTTTGGGCCTAAACATTCAGTGAAGTGTCATAAAAGTCTACCTGTTTGTTGGCTGTGAAAAAGGCTTGTAAAACTGGCTGAACTGAGTTTTTGGGATGACTCAGGGCAAAGAAGAACAACCTTTCCTATCATAGAAGTAAAAGCTGAAGACAGGGTGCCACAAGGACCTAAACCCTAGAAATTCACAGGAATTATAAGGCAGAACATGGATTTTTTCTCATGCTGTAATATTGAGAATTCAGTACAGTTTACTTAGGTCTCTGAGAAATAGGAGCTTCCAGATGATATCTGACTTACACAGCAATTGAAATCTTTCCCCCAGAAATCAACTACCCCACTAGCATCTATTTATATAGATGGAATCTCCCTAGTATCAGAGGGATGCTGATTGGTGTCAACTACCCCACTACCACTAGGTAGGTAATAGGGTAGTTGATATCAATCAGTATCTCTCTGATACCCCCCAGAGATTCCCAGTGCCACTGCTCTGGAAAGTCTGCCCAAAGTGGCCAATCACACACTTTCTGTGGTGTTTGCAGGCAGATTCTCCAGCGACTAGCATGCCTGTCAGAATGTCTGTGCCCCTGGACTCCTCTGCAGGAGGCCTTGCCAAGAACAGAAAACCCAATGAGGAAGGGCAAGCTGGGGTGTGTCCTGTGGAAACACAGAACCCTGCCTGGAGATTTGCAGGTACAGAGGACCACTACTGGAAGATGCCATTTTTAACAATGACATATCAGATCAAGGACAAGCAGATGGAGATGTATTTGATAAGGAATATACTGATCTTCTGATGAGGGGACACGTAGCCATGGCAAGAGTATGCAGAAGGAACAGCCAAATGATTGCTCTTCCCCAAAGTCATTATCTACAGAAAATGCTTCAGTGTGTCTCTCATATGTTAGAAACATTTAATCTTTTCCTTTCAACCTGAGAGAGTAGAAGGATCCACTGGAAACCTAATTCCCTGGCTCTCTTCTGCCAAATAAATATGAGCAACAGGACTAGGTCACAGTCACTGATGCTGAATGTCTCCAGTTCTTTGTGTCTGCCTCACTTAATTATTGCTTGGGGATGAAGGGGAAGAGAAGAAAATATTCTTTTCCCCCCCCAGCACCTGGCATCTCTTGGTCTACCTTTTTAACACCTCAAAAATACCCTTGAAAAATGGCTTTATTATCCTAAGACCATGATCTCTGCAATACCTGTCTTCCAGAGGTTGTATATGACAGAATGAGCTTAAATACATATTATTTCTTCACAGAAATAAAAAGAACTTTTATGATCAAGGCAATTGTACAAGTCTCAGTGTCCTAATGACTCTTCATCCTCATCTGATGGACCCTTGGAGAGGATTCCAATGTACCTCTGATGCCCATTGAGAAACTATGAGAATATCTAGTGACAAAGGTCTGATTTATACTAAGACTGCTATTTCTGGGAAGATAAAATCGATGACATTTTTCCTATTGTTCCTGCTATGTAAAATTTAAAACCAGGAGCCAATCATAATCCCAAAAGACACAATCCAAAATGCCATAATCTCGAATGTTGAAATCCTGGAAGATCAAAATTCCAGAAATAGAATTCTGGGAAAAAAAATTAAAAATATTAAAAATATATTTATTCATATTTTAAGGGAATTCCTTTGAGAAAAATATATAAATATGACAGAATACTTCATAGGCCACTTTAAACAATAAAATAAGCAATAATAACATACATATTTTTACAAACATAAACACTCAGGTACATTAATGACAGTCTCAGGAATATAACAGCTATGAGAAGATAAACTATATTCATAAAGAAATAGGTCAAAAAGTGAAATGTATAAACACATATCACAAAGGTTGTTCATTGTGTGCATGTAGCTTTATAATTGCAGTCCACGGAAACACTATCATGAACAACCTAAGTCCTGACTAGATTGACTAGAATCCATGATGGGTCACTACCATCTATGTCTGAAGAGCTGAGATCTCAAGAAATTTTATATTTCACAAATGCAGATGTACAAAAAGGACTTCTCTTCATTGATGGTGGAAGGTTTAACCTTTTTACATTGAGTACCAAGAAAGCCAACTCTTAGTCGGAAGCCAAAGCCTCAGAACTTGGGGAGCTGCTGGTGTAAGACCTGGAGTCCAAAGGCTGGTGAGCCTGGAGTTCTGAAGTCCAGCACAGCAGAGGAAAAGTCTGTCTCAGCTCTCAGAGAAAGATCAATTCACCTTCTGCATTTGTTCTCTGCAGGCCCCCAGCCAATTGGATGGTGCTGCCAACGTTGATGGCAAATCTTTCCTAGCTAGTCCACTCAGACTCACATAGTGATCTCTGCAAACACCCCCACATACACACCCAAAATAATGCTTTACCAGGCTTCTACATATTCCTTAATCCAGTCAAGTTAACACCTAAAATTAAGTCCACAAATCCACTCCTTATCATCTTGGCACCCATACACATTTCCTAAAACCATATTTAATGTCCAAATAAAGACAACCACAAGGTAATAGTTTCAGCTAACATGATACAGTTATCCCATTATTGTAATTTTCAGGATTTTAGATGTTAGGGATTTTAGACTTTTGGGATGTAGATTTAGGAATTTTGATCTTTCAGGATTTCAAATTTCGGGACTATGGCATTGAGGATAGTGTCTTTTGAGATTATTATCCAAATTTACACTTGCTCAAAAATTAAATACTTATGTGTATATTGAACAAAACACATACATAATTTATATGCTAAAAATTATGCAATACTAATGAAAGAAATCAAATATTTAAATAAATATTATTTTTATAGATTGGAAGACAGCATAATAAAGATGTTCATTCTGTTCAAATTTATGTCATGATTTAACAAAATTCTTGTCAGAATTGCAGAACATTTTTTGTATCTATAGCATAATTATTTAAAATATTTTGGGAAAAAGGAAAGGATTTGGAATAGAATTTTAATTCCACAATATAATGAACAGAAAGGAATAGGAATTTTGAAAAAGAAAAATAAAATGGAAAGAATCAGTTTACCTGATTTCAACAGTTACCATACAGCTACAATAATCAAAACAATATGATGTGGGCAAGGGATACAGACACATAGATAGATAGAACAGAACAGAGAATCCAGAATAAAACCCACAAAAAATGTGACTGACTAAATTTTGACCAAGGCACAAAAGCAATTTAGTGGAGGAAAAAATAAGCGTTTTTAACCAGTGGTGTGGGACCAACTAAAACCCCATTGGCAAAACAAAAAATCCTAGAGCTAATCTCATGTCTTTCACAGAATTAACCTAAATGGATCACAGGATTGAATATACAATTTAAAGCTACAAGTTTTAGAAAAAAAAATGAGAAAATCTTCAAAATCAAAGTCTTAGAATTAAATTTCTCAGATGACATATTAAGCATAGACTATAAAAAAATGAACTTCACCAAAATTTTAAAAATCAATATCTTTTACTCTATGAAAGACTCCATTAACATGAGGAAAAGACCAGCTAGAACAGCAGAAAATATTTGAAAATCACATATTTGACAAAAAACTCATGTTTAACATATATAAATAACTCTCAAAACTCAACAGTAAAAGCAAAAAATAAGCAATCCAATTACAAAGTGATCAAAGGACAGGAAGGGCAATTTTCACCAAATATTACATATAGATGGCAAATAAGCACATGAAAACATGTTCAACATTATTAGCCTTAAATAAGTACAAATTAAAACCACAATAAGATATCTCTACATACCTAACAGAATGGCTAAAATAAAAAATGTAGTGACATTAACCTAATGCTGGTAAGAATGTATAAAAATTGGATCATGGACACATTGCTGATGGATGCACAGAATGTTACAACCACTCTGAAGAAGAGTTTGGCAGTTTCTTACAGCAATTTAAAGAAAATTAATCATGCATGTATCATACAGAGCAACAATTGCATTCTATATGTATCATATAAAATAGCAAGTGCACTCCTGAGCATTTATTTCAGAGAAATAAGGACATGTTCACACATGAACACAAAGAAAGTAATGTTTTCAAGTTGTTTATCTTAGTTTTATTCATAATAGCAAAAAACTGTAGACATAGCAAATATTTTTCAATCAATGAATGGTTACACAAACTGTGATACAACCATATCACAGAATACTGTTCAATAATAAAAAAGCAGTGGAGTATAATTGATACAGGCAATAAAGTGTGTGCATCTCTTTCAAATTATTCTAACTGAAACAAGCCAATCTTTATTGGTTACAAACTGTATGATTCCACTTATATAATATTATTTACATGACAAAATTGTAGATATAAAGAACAGATTTGTGGGTGCCAGGAATTGTGGAGGGAGCAAAGTATGGCTTCATAAGGCAACATAAGGGATCCTTGTGGTCAGGGAAATGTTCTGCATTTTGACTATCAATATCAATATCCTGTTTGTGGCACTTTGTTACAATTTTCAAGAGGTTAGCATTAGGAAAACTGCATAAAGGGATATGAGATGTTTCTGTATTATTTCTGTTTTTTATTTATTTCATTTATTATACTTTTTTGGCTTCCAAGAAGAAACAATCTGTATTATTTCTTATAATTCCACGTGAAATTATAATTATCTAAAACTAAAAAGTTTAATTAAAAATATCAGTATCCACTTATGTTTTAAAAACTCCAAATTTCAAAAAGCATATTAGAAAACTGGGCATAGAAAGCATCTTGCTTTACTGATTACTGGGTGTCTAAATAAAACCGAAAGCTAACATCATGATTTATAGAAAAATACTAAAATTATTCCCTCTGAGAGTGGGTACAAGATAAGAATACTCAGTATCAACAGTTTTATTCACCTCATGCTTGTGATTCATACATGCTTAGTTCTGCAAGAAAAATGATTGATGTGAAAAAAAAAGTTTAGCATAGAAAAAATGCCTCTATTCATGAAAAATATTGTTTGGGCAGGCATGTAGAAAATTCAAAGAAGCTATAGAAAAACTAGATTAAATAAATGATTTTGTTGAGTTTTCTGGCAACAAACTTAGTAAAGAAAAATCAACTTATTTGTGAGTATAAGAAACAATGAGATGGGAAATTAGATTATTTAATGATGCAATTTACCATAATATAAAAAATTATCAAATTCCAAAGAATAAATCTTGTAAAATGTTTGTAAGACTTCTACTTAGAAAGCTATGAGATGTTATGAAGAAAGTTAAAGATCATCTAAATAAGTGGAGGTATATGCCATGTTTATGGGTTGGATGATTCAATATTGTAATGATGTTAGATTTTCCCTAATTGATCTAGAAATGCATATCAAACAGATTTTGGGGTGGGAGCAGTGATGCACCAACCGATTCTAAATTTATATGGAAATGAACAGAGCCAAGAATTTGTTTAGAAAATCTTGGAAAAGGACAACAAGCTCTACCATGTATTAAGACTTACTGTTAATTCATAGCAGTTAAGACAGTGTGATACTGGCACATGGGTAGAAAAATAAACAGAATAGAGAACCTACATACTTATGAATCATTTTTTAATATTACAGTTGGCATTTCTGAGCAGTGGAAAAAATCTTTCAATAAATAAAATTGTTAATTGAACACAAATATTGTAATTTATATATTGGATATAAATATTGGGAAATAATGGAATTTGCTACCTCACACTATATACAATAAAGAAATTTTAATTAGATTGTAAATATAAATATTCAAAGAAAAACAATAAAGCAAATAGGAGATACTTTAGAAGAATACCTTCATGACTTAGAGTGATAAATCTTAATAACTAATATAAAATGGCATAAAGTAAAAGATTGACCAGTTGGAATACATTTATAAAAATTGGGCTACATTAAAAACAAAAAACATTGTTCATCAAAAGTTTTTAATATGAGAATGAAAATATGAGTCATTTTATGAAATAAAGTGGGTGTAACAACAAAACGTTCATATCCAGAATATGTATGGTTTTTTCTTTTCTTTTTTTTTTTTTTTTTTTAGATGGAGTGTGGCTCTCGTTGCCTAGGCTGGAGTGTAGTGGCATGATCTCGGCTCACTGCAACTTCTGCCTCCTGGGTTCAAGCAATTCTCCTGCCTCGGCCTCCTGAGTCACTGAGATTACAGGCACCCACCACCACGCCTAGCTAATTTTTGTAATTTTTAGTAGAGAGGGGGTTTCACCATGTTAGCCTGGCTGGTCTTGAACTCCTGACCTCAGGTAATCCCTCCCAAAGTGCTGGGATTACAGGCGTGAGCCACCTTGCCCGGCCCATATCCAGAATATGTAAACATTCCTACAAATCATTCACAAAAAGGCAACCTCCAATGAAGGGCAGGCAAAAGATTTAGGGTTAGCTTTCTTTTCGGTTGTTGGGGTGGTGGTTTTTAGTTGGTTGGTTTGTTAATAGTAACAGATAAAGCTGTTTATTTTTATTATGCATTTTATTTATTTATTTATTTATTTATTTTGAGATGGCGTCTTGCTTTGTCACCCAGGCGGGAGTGCAGTGGCATGATCTCAGCTCACTGCAACCTCCGCCTTCTGGGTTCAAGCGATTCTTATGCCACAGCCTCCTGAGTAGCTGGGACTATAGGTGTGTGCAACCATGCCCAGCTAATTTTTGTATTTTTAGTTGAGACAAGGTTTCACCATGTTGGCCAGGCTGGTCTCAAACTCTTGGCCTCAAGTGATCTGCCTGACTTGGCCTCCCAAAGTGCTGGGATTACACGGTAAGCCACCGAGCCCAGCCAGCTGTTTATTTTTTGTAATAAACCAGAAATGTAAATTATTATTTTAGTAAATAAACTTAAAGCTGTATAACTTTATTAACATCCAATAAAAAGCAAATTAAAACAATGATATGATACAAATGCTAACCTAACAGCCTGGCAAATTTAAAAGACTATCAACATCAAATAATGGAGAGTTTGTGGTGCTATGAGAACTTTCATAATACTGCAGATGGTGTGTAAAATGGTTCAACCAGTTTAGAAACTGTTTGGAACTATCAATTAAAGCTGATTCTACATATAACTTATGTGGCAGGCTGAATTATTGGTTTCAGTTATATATATACACATATGTGTGTGTCTGTGTATGAGAGCATAATATAAGTGTTTATGTATGTGTGTGTGTACGTATACACACACATGTATCATGGTCTCATGGCAAGTGGGTGTACTTCCCCATTCTTTAATTTTAGACTTGACCATGCAACTTGCATAATGAAATAATAATAGATGTGATGTGAGAAGAAGCATGAAACAGGCATGTGCAGTATGGCTCAGGCTGCTTTGATTATTCCATTGCCATGGGAAAAATATTCCCTCAACCTGCTGATTTCAGAAGCAACCTAGATACCTATCTGAAACAAAGACATCCCAACTCATCTACAGCTGTATGAGGGACAAACAAAAGTTATCGTTACTACTCCGACTTTGTGGCAATGTGTTATACAACAAAAACACACTGGAACACTTTATTGCAAGCAATTTCACACATCAGGGATATATGTACGTGTAGAGTTACACATGTGTCGGAAAGGCATAAATAAGAATATTTATATCACCATTATTCACACCATCCCTAAATTAGAAACAACGCCGATGTCTTAGTTCATTTGTGTCGCTATAAAATAATACCTGAGGCTGGGTAAGTTATAAAGAAAAGAGGTTTATTTGGCTCACAGTTCTGCAGACTGTACAAAAGCATGAGGTCAACATCTGCTTCTGATGAGGGCCTCAGGAAACTTATACTCATGGCAAAAGGTGAAGTGGAGTAGATGTCATGTGATGAGAGAGGGAGGAAGACAGAGGGAAAAAGAGGGCAGGCTCTTTTCAACAAGAGCCTTGTGGGAACTAAGAGTAAGAACCGTGAGCGTAGTACCAAGCCATTTATAAGGGATCCACCCGCATGACCCAAACACCTTCCATTAGGCTCACCTCCAGCGTTGAGGACCAAATTTCAACATGATATTTGGAAGGGACAAATATACAAACTATATCACCAGAGTGTATCAATAGTAGATGTATAAATCAACTTCAGTGTACTCATAGAGTAGATTATCTTTGCTATGAATTTTTTTAAACTATAGAATACAACAATGTGGTTCAATCTTAGAAACATAATGTTGAGTGAGAGAATCGAGACAGAAAATATACTTTACTTTAAAAAAAAAGTTTTAAAAAGAGAATTTTGTAAATTCCTGAATTGTAAGAAAGGAGAAAATATTCACTTTCTCTAACTGTTCCTATTTTTATGGTAACACTATATTTGCATAAAATTAACCCATGATTTGACTAATTTTTTTTCCAATAATTTTCTTATTTTTCTCTAGTCTATAACAATTGTATTTCAGATAATGACAATTTCTAGATAATTAGTCTTCATATTGAGTAAATACATTTCTGACAGTGTTGGTGAGTATTGGTTTTGGGGATGAAAAACAGAATGATGTCGAAGGACCTTTCTGTTCAAAACATCTTTCTCATTGGCCTGGCATGATGCCCCAAGTTCCACCTCTCTGCTTCATTCCCTCTGGTTAAGATAAGCCATTTTACTTCCAGGAACTCCCTATTAAAATGCAATAAAACTACAGGAGAGGTAAAATATTAAGCTATTATCAACCACAAACACCTTACCCTGAGATTACTTTTGCACAAAATTAGCTGTCACAAGAAAAAGTGGAAAGCAGGGCCTGAGGGAATGATCAGCAGGAATGATAAAAGGGAAATGGAAGGGGAGAGAAATACTGCTAATAGATTTAAGAGCAGAGACTAAGAGAGTACTGGGTGAACAGCAGAGCTGCAAGAGGTGGATGGGCTCCTGAGGACCAGAAAGGACCACGGGTTAGAGCAGCAATCTGCTGAAGAGTAATGCATGCATGGGATAAAAAGATTCATTCTGTTTTCTTCTCAAAACTGATTAACAATAAAACATGTTTTTTTTCTTGTTCCCCAAGCTTGCTGAATATGAAGTTTTAATAAGTGAACCCCATTATACACCAAAGATAAATCTGACAGAGAGGAACATAATGCATGGAATTCTAGGCTTGCCTTTGTGAAGTTGGACAATCCTTAATTTGTCAGCTTCTCTAAGAGCTACAGAAACAAAACTTTCTCTATAGAAGGAGGACAAAAAGTTTTGTTTCTGTTCTTGTTTTTGGACAATGAATGGGCTACCGTAAAGCTTAACGAACTTTTCTGTACATACAAATCTCCTGAGGATCTGGTTAAAATGCAGATTCTGATTCAGTGTTGGGCTGGGACTGGGATTCTGTATTTCTAGTAAGCTACCAGGCCATTCCATGCTTCTAATTCAGAACCTACAACAGCACTATGCAACAGAAATACAATATGAGCCACATATGCAATTTTCTAGTAACTATACTAAAACAATAAAAGAAAATGGATTAAATTAAATTTAATATATGTTATTTAACTCAATTTATCCAAAATGTCATTTGAATGTCTGCAAGCAATATGGAAAAATATTAATGAGATATTTTACATTAATTTTCTTACACTAAGTTATTAAAAGTGATGGTTCATATTACACTTAGGGAATGTGTCGATTTGGACTAGTCACATGTCAAGAACATGAAAGCCCACATAGCTCATGGTTACTGTGTTGGCCAAGGCAGATCTAGAGAGAAAGGATCACTTACTGCAAAACCGTAGATCTCTGTAGATTCAAAATGTAGCCATAGAATATTCTTTCACAGCTCTTCATGGCCTTTTTGATTAGATGAGACAAAATAATAATTTAAAATATAATACAAGTGAATGTCATCCCTACTTATGGTTTAAACTCCTACTATGTTTTAGGTAACTATTTCATAGTTTACTTTTTGTACTAGTCAGGGTTATCCAGAGAAACAGAACAAGTAAGATAGATATATGTACACACACACATATATTATGTATTTTCCAGCATATATATTACACGTTCTGTATTTACAGATATGTGTATGTATGTGTGTGTGTGTGTGTGTGTGTGTGTATGGATTTATTGTAAGGAATACAATAATGGAGGCTAAATCCTCAGATCTGCAGCCAACATGCTGGAGAGCCAGGAAAGCCATTGGTGTTTTTTGAAATTCAGTCAATCTGAATTTGAAGGCCTGACAATCAAGAGAACTAATGTGGTAACTTCCAGTTCAAACAAAGGAGAGGACCAATGGCCCCCCAGATCAAGCAGTCAGGCAGAAGGAGTTTCCTATTACTCAGCTTTTTAAGGTCTTCAATGGTTTGAATGGGGCCCATCCATATTAGGGAGGGCGATTTGCTTTACTACATGTACAGATTCAAATACTACTGTCATCCCGAAATACTCTCACAGACACATCCAGGATAACGGCTGACCAAATGCCTAGGCACCCCATGGCCCAGTTGATTTGATGTATAAAATTAACCATCACACTTGCCTATGAGGGCTTTCTGCACTTGCCCAGTCAGAAACCGTTACACTACCTATTGAACTTCTACAAAACCTTGGGCATAACCCTGTTAAAGAAACTTTTTCATTCTGTTGTAATTATTTGTCTTAGTCTCAGCTGTTTGAAAGCATGAAGCATGCCTTATTCATCTTTGTATCTTCATTTTCTAGCATTCTGACAGGTACATAATAAGTGGTCAATAAATTCAGTTTACTTTCTTCTCACATTGTGTCTAGCACTCTGCTCAGTTTTTTCAGTTGTGATGCTTATTTAATTTGCACAACACACTGTGAAGTATATATCAATATGTCAATTTTAAATATGAAAAAAGAGGTATTACACTTTACAATCACAGACCCAATAGGAGGGGGTTGGGAGATTAAACTAAGTCTGTTAGACACCAAAAGCTGCTCCTATTATGCTACACTGGTTTTGTTTTGTTTTTTTTTTTTTTTAAAGACTAACCAAAGGAGTACAGAGATTTTCTTTCAAGATTTGGTGGTGTTTCTTAAATGAATTGAGTAAATGGACTAGACTCCCAAGTCTAGTGCAAGCTTAAATTAATACTCAGATATAAATAATAAAAAGCAGAACCTTTTCAGAAACCATATTTAGTAAAACGCAGGAAAATCATGATATTGGACAACTGTTAAGTTTGTAACGCAGCATCTTTTGAGTCCTACCTTCCATGATTGAGACAGAAGCAGCAATGCACTTTCCCAGCCCCTTTTGCATAGAGGTTACAGGCTCGTGTATCCAATGAAAATGTTGATTCAAATATCAGCCATATAAGGATACTGGTGCCATGTGTATTTGAATTTCTGGGAAGAAGACAGAGTAGGCAAACACACTCCCATACACAGTGGTGGCAATGACAGTTTCACTGCTGGGTTGGTGCAACCAAAGCATAATTTAGACCTGCTTCAGGAAGTGTACTCTCAAAATTCACTTCCGTGTATCCACTGCAGGTGATGTAAGCAATATATACCAAATTCTTTCCAATTTTGGGCACCTTGAAATTGTCATGCCTCTGAGCCCAAGCTAAGCCATCATATCCCCTGTGACCTGCATGTACAGGGACGAGATGGCCGGTTCCTGCCTTAACTGATGACATTCCACCACAAAAGAAATGAAAATGGCCTGTTCCTGCCTTAACTGATGACATTATCTTGTGAAATTCCTTCTCCTGGCTCATCCTGACTCAAAAGCTCCCGTACTGAGCACCTTGTGACCCCCACTCCTGCCTGCCAGAGAACAATCCCCCTTTGACTGTAATTTTCCTCTACCTACCCAAATCTTATAAAATGGCCCCACCCCATCTCCCTTCGCTGACTCTCTTTTCGGACTCAGCCGGCCTGCGGCCAGGTGATTAAAAGCTTTATTGCTCACACAAAGCCTGTTTTGTGGTCTCTTCACATGGATGCACATGAAATTTGGTAAGAACCCCCATCCCTTATTTCTGCACCCCGACCTCTTATCTCTGTGCCCCAACCCCTTATTTCCACGCCTCAACCCCTTTCCCACTTTTCTGGAGGGTAAGAACCCCTGAACTCCTTCCCTCCGTGTCTCTACCCTTCTTTTAAACTTGCCTCCTTCACTATGGGCAAACTTCCACCCTCCATTCCTCCTTCTTCTCCCTTAGCCCGTCCTCTCAAGAACTTAAAACCTCTTCAACTCACACGTGACCTAAAACCTAAATGCCTTATTTTCTTCTACAATGTCGCTTGACCCCAATACAAACTTGATAGTGGTTCCAAATAGCCAGAAAACAGCACTTTCGTTTTTTCCATCCTAGAAGATCTAAATAATTCTTGTCGTAAAATGGGCAAATGGTCTGAGGTGCCTGACGTCCAGGCATTCTTTTACACATCGGTCCCTCCCTAGACTCTCTTCTCAATGCAACTCGTCCCAAATCTTCCTTCCCTCCCACCTGTCCCCACAGTCCCAACCCCAAGCGTTGCTGAGTCTGTCTAATCTTCCTTTTCTACAGACCCATCTGACCTCTCTCTTCCTACCCAGGCCGAGCTAGGTCCCAATTCTTTCTCAGCCTCCTCCGATCCTCCACCATATAATCCTTTTATCACCTCCCCTCCTCACACCCAGTCTGGCTTACAGTTTCATTCCGTGACTAGCCTTCCCCCACCTGCCCAGCAATTTCCTCTTAAAAAGGTGGCTGGAGCTAAAGGCATAGTCAAGGTTAATGCTCCTTTTTCTTTATCCAACCTCTCCCAAAATCAGTTAGCGTTTAGGCTCTTTTTCATCAAATATAAAAACCCAGCCCAGTTCATGGCTCGTTTGGCAGCAACCCTGAGATGCTTTACAGCCCTAGACCCTGAAAGGTCAGAAGGCCGTTTTATTATCAATATGCATTTTATTTATTACCCAATCTGCTCCCGACATGAAATAAAGCTCCAAAAATTAAATTCTGGTCCTCAAACCCCACAAAAGGACTTAATCAACCTTGCCTACAAAGTGTACAATAATAGAAAAAAGTTGCAATTCCTTGTCTCCACTGTGAGACAAACCCCAGCCACATCTCCAGCACACAAGAACTTCCAAACGCCTGAACCGCAGCAGCCAGGTGTTCCTCCAGAACCTCCTCCCCCAGGAGCTTGCTACAAGTGCCAGAAATCTGGCCACTGGGCCAAAGAATGCCCGCAGCCCAGGATTCCTCCTAAGCCACGTCCCGTCTATGTGGGACCCCACTGAAAATTGGACTGTTCAACTCACCTGGCAGCCACTCCCAGAGTCCCTGGAACTCTGGCCCAAGGCTCTCTGATTGACTCCTTCCCAGATCTTCTCGGCTTAGTGGCTGAAGACTGACACTGCCCGATTGCCTCGGAAGCCCCCTAAACCATCACGGACGCCAAGCTTCAGGTAACTCTCATGGCGGAAGGTAAGTCCGTCCCCTTCTAAATCAATATGGAAGCTACCCACTCCACATTACCTTCTTTTCGAGGGCCAGTTTCCCTTGCCTCCATAACTGTTGTGGGTATTGATGGCCAGGCTTCTAAACTTCTTAAAACTCCCCAACTCTGGTGCCGATTTAGACAATACTCTTTTAAGTACTCCTTTTTAGTTATCCCCACCTGCCCAGTTCCCTTATCAGGCCAAGACACTTTAACTAAATTATCTGCTTCCCTGACTATTCCTGGGCTACAGCCACACCTCATTGCCACCTTTCCCCCAGTTCAAAGCCTCCTTCACATCCTCCCCTTGTATCTCCCCACCTTAGCCCACAAGTATAAGATACCTCTGCTCCCTCCTTGGCGATCGATCATGCACCCCTTACCATTTCATTAAAACCTAATTGTCCTTACCCCACTCAACGCTGATATCCCATCCCACAGCATGCTTTAAAAGGATTAAAGCCTGTTATCACTTGTCTGTTACAGCATGGCCTTTTAAAGCCTATACACTCTCCTTACAATTCCCCCATTTTACCTGTCCAAAAACCAAACAAGCCTTACAGGTTAGTTCAGGATCTACACCTTATCAACCAAATTGTTTTGCCTATCCACCCCGTGGTGCCAAACCCATAAACTCTCCTATCCTCAATACCTCCCTCTACAACCCATTATTCTGTTCTGGATCTCAAACATGCTTTCTTTACTATTCCTTTGCACCCTTCATCCCAGCCTCTCTTCACTTTCACTTGGACTGACCTTGACACCCACCAGGCTCAGCAAATTACCTGGGCTGTACTGCCACAAGGCTTCATGGACAGCCCCCGTTACTTCAGTCAAGCCCAAATTTCTTCTCCATCCGTTACCTAGCTCGGCATAATTCTTCATAAAAACACACATGCTCTCCCTGCCGATCGTGTCCGACTGATCTCTCAAACGCCAACCCCTTCTACAAAACAACAACTCCTTTCCTTCCTAGGCATGGTTGGATAATTTTGCCTTTGGATACCTGGTTTTGCCATCCTAACAAAACCATCATATAAACTCACAAAAGGAAACCTAGCTGACCCCATAGATCCTAAATCCTTTCCCCACTCCTCTTTCCGTTTCTCAAAGACAGCTTTAGAGACTGCCCCCACCCTAGCTCTCCCTGACTCATCCCAACCCTTTTCATTACACACAGCCGAAGTGCAGGGCTGTGCAGTCAGAATTCTTACACAAGGACCGGGATCGCGTCCTGTAGCCTTTTTGTCCAAACAACTTGACCTTACTGTTTTAGGCTGGCCATCATGTCTCCACACAGCGGCTGCTGCTGCCCTAATACTTTTAGAGGCCCTCAAAATCACAAACTATGCTCAACTTACTCTCTACAGCTCTCATAATTTCCAAAATCTATTTTCTTCCTCACACCTGACACATATACTTTCTGCTCCCTGGCTCCTTCAGCTATACTCACTCTTTGTTGAGTCTCCCACAATTACCATTGTTCCTGGCCCGGACTTCAATCCGGCCTCCCACATTATTCCGGATACCACACCTGACCCGGATACTACACCTGACCCTCACGACTGCATCTCTCTGATCCACCTGATGTTCACCCCATTTCCCCATATTGCCTTCTTTCCTGTTCCTCACCCTGATCACACTTAGTTTATTGATGGCAGTTAAACCAGGCCTAATCACCACACACCAGCAAAGGCAGGCTATGTTATAGTACAAGCCACTGGCCCACCTCTTAAAACCTCTCATTTCCTTTCCATCTTGGAAATCTATCCTCAAAGAAATAACTTCCCACTGTTCCAACTGCTATTCTACTACTTCTCAGGGATTATTCAGGCCCCCTCCCTTCCCTACACATCAAGCTCGAAGATTTGCCCCCACCCAGGACTGGTAAATTAGCTTTACTCAACATGCCCTGAGTCAGATAACTAAAATACCTCTTAGTCTAGGTAGACACTTTCAGTGCATAGGTAGAGGCCTTTCCTACAGGGTCTAAGAAGACCACTGCAGTCATTTCTTCCCTTCTGTCAGACATAATTCCTTGGTTTGGCCTTCCCACCTCTATATAGTCAGATAGCAAACCGGCCTTTATTAGTCAAATCAGCCAAGCATTTTTTCAGGCTCTTGGTATTCAGCGAAACCTTTATATCCCTTACAGTCCTCCGTCTTCAGGAAAGGTACAACGGACTAATGGTCTTTTAAAAACACACCTCACCAAGCTCAGACACCAACTTAAAAAGGACTGGACAATACTTTTACCACTTTCCCTTCTCAGAATTCAGACCTGTCCTTGGATTGCTACAGGGTACAGCCCATTTAAGCTCCTGTATGGACGCTCCTTTTTATTAAGCCCCAGTCTCACCAGACCAACTTGGACTGTGCCCCAAAAAACTTGTCATTTCTACTATCTTCTGTCTAGTCATACTCCTATTCACCATTCTCAACTACTCATACATGCCCTGCTCTTGTTTACACTGCTGGTTTACACTGTTTCTCCAAGCCATCATAGCTGATATCTCCTGGTGCTATCCCCAAACTGCCACTCTTAACTCTTAATGTAAATAAATAATCTTTGCTGGCAGGACAATGCTGAATCTCCTTAGGCACTCTCTAATTGGATGTCCTGGGTCCTCCCAATTCTTAGACCTTTAATACCTGTTTTTCTCCTTCTCTTATTCCGTTTAGTTTTTCAATTCATACAAAACCGTATCCAGGCCATCATCAATAATTCTAAATGACAAATGTTTCTTCTAACAGTCCCACAATATCACCCCTTACCACAAAATCTTCCTTCAGCTTAATCTCTCCGGCTCTAGGTTCCCACGCTGCCCCTAATCCCGCTTGAAGCAGCCCTGAGAAACATCGCCCATTATCTCTCCATACCATCCCCCAAAATTTTCGCCGTCCCAACACTTTACCACTATTTCATTTTATTTTTCTTATTAATATAAGAAGACAGGAATGTCAGCTCTCTGAGTCCAAGCTAAGCCATCATATCCCCTGTGACTTGCAGGTACACATCCAGATGGCCCATTCCTGCATTAACTGATGACATTCCACCACAAAAGAAATGAAAATGGCCTGTTTCTGCCTTAACTGATGACATTATCTTGTGAAATTCCTTCTCCTGGCTCATCCTGGCTCAAAAGCTCAACTACTGAGCACCTTGTGACCCCCCACTCCTGCCCACCAGAGAACCCCCCTTTGAGTGTAATTTTCCTTTACCTACCCAAATCTTATAAAACGGCCTCACCCCTATCTCCCTTCGCTGACTCTTTTTTCGGACTCAGCCTGCCTGCACCCAGGTGATTAAAAGCTTTATTGCTCACACAAAGCCTGTTTGGTGGTCTCTTCACATGGATGCGCATGAAAGAAATCCTAGAAAAATGACTGCCCATACCACTTTACAGAAGACTTGAGTTTGGACACTCAACAACCTGGTCATCCCTATGAAAACTGTTTTTCCTAGACCTAGCTCTTATTCCCTCCTCCTTCTTTAGGCTTCTGCACCATGTGACATTTCATTTTTTCTTCTCTTCCCCACAGCAGCAATTCATATTTATAGTCCCTGTGTCACCTTTAAACATCTGGTCTCCATTTACCTTTTCACCACTCAGTGGCAACAGCCTGTTGTTTCAGAGATATGCACCAGAGCAAAAGACAAGGACACACAGCTACTGATTAATTTTTATAGCACATAATTCACTCCTTAGTTTTTCTCTCCCTTCTGAGGCAACAAATGTAGAAAATGTCTTCCACATGAGGAGCCCAAGTGATTGGCACATGTCCTTTTTATGTGGTTAGGGGCTATCAGCAGAAACTCAAAGATGTATTTTTGTTTTTTATTTTTTTCCTGTTCCCTTCCCTCCTTCCCTTCCTATGTTCAAAGTTATGACTGCATTTGGGGGGGAAGAAAAGCAATGTTGAGAAACCAAGGAAAGAGAGGTAAGAAAGAAAGAAAAAGAAGAAAGAAAAAAAAACAAAAGAAAGGAAAGAAAGAAAGAAGAGAGAGAAGAAGGGGGAGGGAGGGAGGAAGAAAAAAAGGAAGAAAGGAAACTGACTTGGAGTTCTTACCTGATTAAAAGTTTACCTTGTTTCATATTTTAATGCCAGAGAGACACAGCTAATGATGCTAATCTCGTATCCCATATGTGTTGTCACAGATTTCACCTACTCATTCAAAAAATATTTTGAGCATCTACGAATTTATTTGGGGGCATAATATAATCAAAACTGAAAAAAAATCACATCTCTCACATACTATAATGTAAAGGAAGAGAACTTAAAATAATAAAAGGTGATAAATAGTGAAACACTATTTTACCATCTCAAGGTGTTCCCACCAACACTTGGAAAATAGCCAGTGACTGCAAGAGACATTCAAATAATAAAGATGAGGAGTAGGTGTCAACATCTGGGATTTAAACATGCCTGATAATCATTGACATAGAGTTATTTTTCCATGTCCTTGACTACTGTATTGAGAGAGAGAGAATTTCAGTGAAAAACAATGGAAACTTTAGATTGTAACCAAATCATCTAAGCCACAGAACAATGTAGCTTGCAACAAGGCTCTGATAGTTTCACCACAATACATTTTTTTTAACTTACTTCCAACTACTCACTGCTATTTGTCCTATCTTCTAAACACACAGGACTTTTTTGTGTTCTCTTAATAAACCATGGGATGGCACAGTTTCATGACATTGTTTTACTGGGAATTCCTTCTTCCACCTCTCTTTTATGCAAAATGCTGCCCATTAGCTTTAAGAACCACCTCAAATATTATTTTCTTTGTGAAGGTTTGACTTACCCATCTGTCTCAAAATAATTTATATGTCTCTTTTTCACAACTACAAATCAATTTACCACATCTCTATAGGAACACTTTGCTCATAAGTAGAGATGCCTATAAATTCTTGCTTACTCCCATTTTAGTTTTGGCTATTCTGTTTGTGGAACATAACCCTCTACTCTCTCACTGCTAAAGTGCATAATACTCTTTTTACCCCATAAGCTAGGTCAAATAGATTGGACCAAGACTAAGCATTTGGTCTTAGATAACAAGTTGAATCTGATTTTCTGGAAATAGGTTTTGGATTTTTTTAAAAAAAGATCCCTTGGTGATTCTAATGTGCAGCCAGAGGTAAAAATCACTGAACTAAAGGAATAAAGCTATACACTGCATTGAGTCAATAATATTCAATGTCTCAAGAATGTAAACAAAGAGATACAGAAATTAAATTACTAGATATCAAGATCATGTATAGCCAGACTGGGCTCCCAATTTTGCCAAGTGGGTGTGCTAAAGCTTAGAAGGCTGCTCTGTCAGTCTGCAATGGTGTCTGCAATTAACGCCTCTTCATTCTTTTGCAGGGGTTGGGGAAATAATTTCATGTATTGAATAATAAAAGAGGTAGGTTTATAGGACATTTACAAGGTAGCATAGACTGTAAGTGTCAGATGATTGCGAACCAGGTTACTGCAGGGAATTTGTTGTTGGGAAGACCTAATTTGAGGTCCAGTTCTACAATGTGTTAACTCTTAATTTTTATCACCAAGGACTACAGACGTGAAGGCTTTTTATAACTAAAGAAGAAAATAAATGTCTACCTCAGTGTTTCTCCCTACCCCTTTCCCGTCTCGAAGAAAAGCAAATTTACAACTAAAGAGACAACTTTAGTATTATTTTCTAACTTCAAGAAGTTCTTCAGTTTAAACTTAAATATCTTTATTTGCCTCTCAGGCTGACCTCTGCTTATGCTATGCTTTTTTCATAAGCACTATGAGCAATAATAAAAAAAAATCTTTCATTACTCTGATCAGTTTATTAATCTGACATTCATAATGCAGTTTCACTTTTTTAAAAATGCTGACACTCATGGCCATAGAGATTGCATAGAGTACAATCCTAGATGGTCCTGTTTCCTTAAACTGCAATGTGAAAGAAACTACCTGGAAGTGTGAAAAGTGAAGTCCCTGCCTATGAGAAAAGGGGAGAAGTGACATATTTACATACAAAAGTGTATGGCCATACAGTTGCAGCTAGAGCAAATATTAGGATATTCATGGGGCAAAAGAGGTTGTTTCCACTGGAGAAAAAGGAGTCAAACAATCCAACTTGGCAAATTAACTGAGAGTTCCAAAAATAGAAATGGCCCAGATAATATAAAGTGATCTGAGAGTAGAAACTGAATGTGAAACAGTACCTGATCCATGAAATCATTGAGGATTTTATCAGGACACTTGAAGGTTTTAATTTCATGATTTTCAAACTCTAGAGAAGTTAAGATTTTCAAAAGATACAAAAAGTCAATATATCCAGAAAATAGGTGGTAAAAAGAGGAGGTTGTAATGCCGAAGAATGGCAAAAACGGCAGACCTCTTTGACTTCTTATTTCTTCCTTTAATAAGAGAACTGTATTGAGAATCAAAAGATCACACTAACATTTGTAAAGAAAGAATGAAATCCCAAGGTGTATTATTAGATTGTAAGGGAATATGTAGCTACTCCAATGGAGTGAAAAATCTCCTTTTTCAGATTAATGGCATTTTAAAATTCTAAGAAAATGTATAAATGACAGTTTGAACCATCACCACACAGGGTAATGTGCTTCATATAGGTGATTGACTTGCAATCTCAGTTGACAAAATGAAGAAGTATAACCTGAGAGCAGAGATAATTGGAGAGATTAGTAAATGTTTGAATTACTCTGTCTACATTGATAAATGGTATATTGTTTTAGGTATGTAGAAAGTTTTCTAATAGTTTGCTATGAATGTTGCCATGTGTCACAATTTGCTTTGCATTTTTATTAATTTTCACAGAAGTGCAGAAAAATACATGTTCATATAGGAAGATGGTTAAAAACCGAGAAAGATAATGAATAGTTTAAATGATGTAACTGCTATCCCAAAGGTCCTTGACAGGGTTAAACAATCAATTGCAATAGGACCAGACTCAAGGGAGATCGATACAATTTTCAAAGGATGTTTTGTTTTTCCTTCTTAATATCTATGGACAGGATGAAGAGATTTACATTCAAAATAGCAGTTATGATAAAAATGAGAATTTTTCTATTGATAAGTGATATGGTTTCACTCTGTGTCCTCACCCAAATCTCATCTCAAATTATAATCCCCACATGTTGAGAAAGGGACGTGGTGGGAGGTGATTGGATCATGAAGGTGGTTCCCCTATGCTGTTCTCGTAATAGTGAGTTTTCATGAGATCTGATGGTTTAAAAGTGTTTGGCAGTTCCCCACTCCCACCCCCCTGCAGCCATGTAAGATGTGCCTTTGCTTCCCTTTTGCCTTGAAGTTTTCTGAGGCCTCCCCAGTCATGTGGAACTGTGAGTCAATTAAGCCTTTCTCCTTTAAAAATTACCCAGTCTCAGGTATTTCTTTATAGCAGTGTGAAAATGGACTAATACAACTGGAATCCCAATAGAAGTCAATGAAGTGAAGTATTTACAAAAGCCAGCCAAACTCTCTTGGGCTGTAGGGGGTTGCATTGGGAAAGTAGAAATATCTGCATTTATTTAAAACAATATTATCTACTGATCAGGCTATTTCTATTTCATTCTTTTATTTCATTTCATTCTATTTCATTTCATTCATCTATTTCATTTCTTTCATTCATTCAATGAACTATTTCATTCATTGCAGTGGGATAGCACTCTGATATTGACAAACTGTGATATACACAGCGAGGGACAAGAGTCATTTTTGGATTTGAAGCCTTGCTACAGAAGAGAAATGGAGGATGAGAAATGGAGGATGTTCAGCCTAGAGAGGGGAGGGCCACACAGTGAATGTTTAATGTCAGTTTTTTAAAGGGCTTCAATGTAGGCAGAAAATTTTATTGTGGCTCTAGGGGACCTAAAACAAGACAAAAATAAAGTATTTGGTGAAATTTCAAGGAAAAATATTTTAGCTCTATATAAGGAAAAAAATGTATAAGCAAGATGTTCATATATAGGCCAAAAGATAAGATGGGTTTTATTGAAAGAAAGTAAGTGCCGATAAACACGGGCTGTAGTCAGAGAGATGTGGTAAAAACAGTTCAAACATAAGATGGGTGGTTAGATTGAATATCTTTTAAGATATTTTTCCCATCTCAGTATGGAGGAATTATGGAAACAGATAGGGAAGATCATTATAAACATATTTGAAACTAGAAATTGAATGAGAAATAGTGCTTGTCTTATTAGGGCATTTGGGATTTTATCTGGAGACTTGAAAGTTTAATTTCACTTCTTTTAAACATAATTTTCCTCATTTTCTCTTTACGTTATTAACCCTCTAACTGTACTTTCTAAAGATTTTGTGTCAAAGGGCCATTCATCTGTTAACATAGAATTGAATACTTTTAAGCTGTTCTGTGTTTTGGAGTAGCACAATTAAGAAGATGAGGAATAACTCCTCTCTCAGCTGGAGCGGATGTGTGTGCATGCCATAAGAATGAAATTCCAGAACTTTACTGGATTAGTCAGGGTTATCTAGAGGGACAGGACTAACAGGACAGTTGTATATATTAAAGGGACTTTCTTAAGGAGTATTGGCTCACACAAGCCCAAGGTGAAGTCCCACAAGAGGCCATCGGCAAGCTGAGTAGCAAGAAAGGCATTTCGAGTCCCAAAACCTCAAAAGTAGAGAAGCTGACAGTGCAGCCTTCAGTCTGTGGCTGAAGACTCAAGAGCCTCTGGCAAACCACTGGTCCAAGAGTTTAAAAGTTGAAGAAGTTGGAGTTCAATGTTTGAGGGCAGGAAGGATCCAGCACAGCAGAAAGATGAGGTTCAGAACACTTAATCGGTCGAATTCTTCCACTTTCTTCTGCCTGCTTTTATTCTAGTCACACTGGCAGCTGATCAGATTGTGTCCACTCAGGTTGAGGGTGGGTCTGCCTCTCCTAGTCCACTGACTCAAATGTTAATCTCCTTTGGCAACACCCTCACAGACACACCCAGGAACAATACTTTGCATCCTTCAATCCAATCAAGTTGACACTCAATATTAACCATTACATTCAGTAACACACTTTGAAAAACTACCCACATATTAGTGACAATTACCACCCTCTACCTAAAGCTAAAGCTCTTTAAGATGAGAGGATAACAGGTACTGGCTGCATGATGCACTAGTCCCTGCAAGGTATCCAGATGATCACTTGCAGGGACTAGGGCATTGATGAGCCACCGGGGAGGAAGAAATCTGATACATTTTAATTATTTATCTGGAGTAGAAATTATAATCTACTATAACACCTGTTTTCGGAGGAATACTGCTGCCAGTCCCCCAAAGATGACTAAGTCTTAATCCCCAAAATCTAGGAGTACATTACATTACATTGCAAGGGGAAATTGAAGTTTTATGTGCATTTAATGTTGTTAATCAGCTGAACTCAGCATAGAGAGATTATTCAGGATTATCCAGGTGTGACCAATGTAATCACAGAGGCCTTTAAAGAGAGAGAGGCAGAAGAGAACAGGGAAAGATGTGACTACGGAAGGAAGGATAGAAATATGCTGTGTTGTTGGCACTCAAGATAGGGGGCAGGTAGGGAAAAAAGCAAGGCATGCAGGGCAGCCAGGAGGAGCTGGGTAAAGAGCAAGGAAACATTCTCTTCTAGAGCCTCTAGCAAGGAACTCAGGCTGGCTGGTACCTTGATGTTAGTCCAGTGAGACCTGTGTCAAAACTCTGACCTCCAGAACTGTATAACATTAAATATGCATTGTTATAAGTCATTATGTTCCTTGTCATTTGTTATGACAGCAGTAGAAAACTAATAAAACATCCAAGCACAACTTTTTTTTCTGCATTCAGGAAACAAAGAAACATATTTAAGAGAACAGAAAAGTAGAATTCTCTTAAAGGCATTTTTAAATGAGAGATTTACCAATGTTATTTTTCTAATCTTGTTTGCATATGTGTAACTTATTTTTCCGAGTGAAAACACAAAGACGCTTACCTTAATTACAAACAGTAATCAGAGTTGATTTGTCTTATCCCTTCAGAAGAAAGCCTCTTATATGAAGAATTGGTCTCATACAGATTTTTGTTTCCTGGCAAAAATTCACTGAATTAAAAATAAATTCATTCAGTGTTAATCACATCTATTTCTTGACTTCTATTTAATTGACTCTGGTACCAATGTCCATAATAATTAGCAAGGAAAGAAGCTACGATTCTTCGATAACCTGTTCTGCTCATCCAGCTAGTAAATGGATGACTTGATATTAAAACTTCTGTCTTTCTGATGCCAGAAATTCGGTCCTCTCCACTCTATCATTACTTTTTTTTTTCCTCCTCAGTGACACACACGCACACACATACACACATTAATATTGCTCTCCTAGGCCTACCCAGGTTCTGAAAAATTGTCAGTATGGTCTAGAATAGCATGTCTTGCTCCTTATTTTGAAAGTAGAAAAATCTCAATTTTCCTACCCCAAACCATATTCAATATGACCTTCTGTGGCAACAGGTTCATTCTTTCTCTGCTTTTTCTGTACTCTATTCAAAAAATCAGAAGGATCTGGGTATGCTCTGTACTGATTTTTCCCCCCTCTAGGTGGCTGTTTCACCTGCCGAAAACAGTACTTTAATTATCAGTAGAGATGACTATTCTGGCTAGCCTGGAGATTTTTTCTGCTTAAAATGCTGTGTATTTATGAAAAGGGCTTTCATTTCATATTACTGTATTTAAATCTGCCTCTGAGAGTGGGGACCCTAATGAATAAGGTCTGTACTAAATGTATTTAATTATTACAGGGTTTCCAGTCTCTGTTCCCTACACCTGGATCAACATGCCTATCACAAGGAGGCACATTTTCAGCAGGTCAGTTCTCCCTACTCTGCTTAGAGTGAGTTTAGCTCATTCAGAACTGAAGTTAGAGGTGTTTTATGCAAACACGACCCATAATCCTTAGCTTACATAAATTAGGGTATTTCTATTTATCTCAAGGGGTGTTATCAACATTAAAAAAGTAATTTTCAAAAGCTTTTTTCAAAGTTAGCATGAGCCTCATAACAGGACTTCCCCATAAGCAGATTTAAATCTACTGGGAGGCCTCAAATGCCTCCAGTGTGCCCGACACTTTCTGGGAAGTGCAATTAGTCCATTCTGCTGACTCTGAGCTTTGCTCCTATACTAATCTTTTCTCTGGAATGAATGACCTTGTACCACCTCTGCTTCATACTCATCCTCCAGGACTTGGGCTAAGTACTTCCTCCTCTTCTATGAGACCATTCACTACAACAAAGTAATAATTGCTCTTTGCTACTCTCACTCACAGATTTTCTTTCTGTAAGATTTTCACATTGTGCTTCTTATTGTAATTATTTATGTTGGCTATTATATTCCTATTAGATTGTTAGATCTGCAGACTCAATTACTATGCTGTGCTCATGTTTGCATATCTTCACAGCATTGATCACAGCCTGGCTATCAGAATTGAACCAAACTACCAAAGAAAGAGGTGAGGGAGGGGGAAAAATAATTGTGCCAGAATCTGGAAATATTTTTTGTGTAACCTCTAAGACTTCCTAGCTATGGGCCCTTTAAACAAATCACTGCAGCTAAGAAAGAAAAAGTTACAGACTTGGAGATTATGACATAGAATTTTTAAATTATAGAGTGCCCAACCCCTCAACTCTTCACCTCTAATGCTTTAGCTAATTCTATCTCATCTCCTTCAATCTGGCTTTAAAGCCTGCTGTGATAAACTCTAGGTAATCAAAGCTTGAGAATATGAAATTTGATTTTCAAAGGAAATATTGTAAACTAGATATTGTAAAGTTGATTTACAAAAATAAACACTGGCTATTAATTAAAAATTATCATTTATTTCTACTTCTACATATACAAACAGTTGTTTACAAAGGGAATATTTAAAATTTGTAATATACACTTATCATCTCTGAGATTAGAAGACCATGTTTTGAGAATGGAAACTAATGTGTTTGACTAAAATGATAGTGAAAAAACACTATTAACAACAAATGCACATCTATTTTCCATTAGGAGAACTCACTTAATTACTCTAAAGTAAGTCTCCTGCTGGGCAGTGACAGCATTGCCCAAATTTTTGGCAATGACATAAGATAAAACCACTTAGAAGAAGTGAAAATAGATTCTGGAAAGATGGCAAGGGCATAGATTTTTTCTCTCCCTCAATTTCCTCATTTTTTTAAAAAAATGCTCCCTAAGGCAAAACCATCACTTAAATAAAGTATCCCATAAACCCAAAAATATGATTAGATTTAAGACTTATTACTGAATGCTCCACATTGCATGGGATCAGCATATGTGTAAGAGAAAACAGAAACAGAGGTAGACAACATGAGGTCTGATGGATCCAAAAACTAGTACTCATTCAAAAGGCCAGAAAGCGTCTTGGAGAATAGTAGCTGCAACTGAGGGGGATTTACACACTGCAATAGCCAGAGAGGGCAAGAAATCCTCAGAAGGAATGAAGATGGTGAAGTAGAAAGCTCCCTCAATGCTTCCGAAACTATTTAATTAAAGTCTTTTTCATAACAAAAGCCCACGCTGAGAATAAACTTTTGGAAAAAAAAAATTGAGAATAACAGGCTTAAGAGAGACAAAGGAAACATAATGTTTAGATAAAAGTAGGGTAAGAGAACGAAGAGAAAAGCTCCCAGAAAATAAGCCTTGAACAGAAAATTGTGCTGTATAGTAGCACAATTTTTAAGAAACTATCTTAAACGGTGCCTCTGTCTAAAATATCAGGAAAATAAATTTTATATAAAAGTGTATAAAAAGTTAAAGCCATCTTTTGTACAAATATAAGTAAGTAGATGAAGAAAGAAGGAAGAAGAAGAAAAAGAAGAAAGAGGAGGAAGAAGAGGAGGAGGAGGGGAAAGCAGCAGTAGCAAAATGTCCCTGTAGACAAGAAAATCATACAGGACAGTTCACCAAACATTTGAGAATGTTACCCAACGTTTTTTAAGTGAGTTAAAATGCATTAAGAGCATAATGCAAGATATTAAATAACATAAATCAGAATTAGGAGAATTAGGAAGTAAGGTTATAAAAAGGAAAGAATGAATCATGTCAGAAATAAAGGCTTAAGTAGAAAGAGCTCAAGAGTGAATAAATACAATTGGTGATGCCTTAAGAGTTGTGAAAGATAATACTTCAAAAATGTTTAAAAAGGAAAATAAATTTAAAAAATAAAAAACAGTAAAAAGAATTACAAATACATGACATGCAAAGAAGTTCCAAAATATTAATAATAGTAACCTCCAAAGAAGGAGAGCAAAGCTAGAGAAGACAGCAAATATTAAAAACTATAATTCAAGATGATTTTCTGGAATTAAAAAGAGAAGAATTTAAAATTACATTTAAAAAAGTTACATTGTATACTCGAGAAAATCAGCCCAGAACCACCATTATTAAGAGACTGCTTTATACAATTATTGGACTTGATAGAAAAACCAAAAAGAAGAAATAATAAATAATAGGAAAAAAAGGTAGATTGTCATCATACTCTTTATTAGAGAAAAACAGAATAATATATTTAAGGTGCTCAAGGAAAGAAAATATAAGCCAAAGATTTTATATCATGCAAACTAACTTTCAAGTATAAAGATAATAAACAATTATCAACATGCAAAAACTTAGTAATGTTTCTATAAGCCCCTTCTTGATAAAATGATATAGAAGGAACTTCAGATGACTCACATAACTGATAAGATGTTGGCTTAAGTAGGGATAAGCATTAAATCTATATTTATATGTAGAATTAAGACTATATGAGGGAGAGGATGTCATGGCTATATGCTCTGACAAGGTACACTACAACTATTTTTAAAATGTGAAAAGAATGGGGCCAGCATATGCACAATTTCATTTTTTAACTTTCAGCCATCACATTTTCCAGCTCTGTTCACTGAAAAAGTTGAGAAGTAATGAGCACCGAGTAGCAATGACTATGCCTAGCACACAGGTTGTGGTGTTAAATCACCATTTTGTGCTGAGACAAACCAGAGGTTTTTGAGAAATGGCTGAGTACAGTTCTGAGGTGGGAAATGAGCAAGAAGAGCCAAGAACATATTTTCATATCAGATAAGAAGAAAGCTATCAAAGTCTACTAGAGTTGTGTTCATAAGACTCAGGAGTCAACTTGAAAAATTGCTACTGGCAAAAGATAAGGCAATTGGAACATCATTAAGGACAATGACTTCATTGAAATAATACCCACCAGGTATGTTTGTCTACAAATTCACAATAACATGGTTACTTTCAGAAAATACTAGAGAATCATCTCATTATTTTGAAAACTGGTAAATAATGGAAAGACTCAAGCAATTAATTATCTTGCCATTTGTGTACAAACTAAAACAAGGAGTGATCAAATAGCATTGGTCATTTCATTTTATAAAAACATTCCAAAAACTAAGAAAAGTAGAAAAGATAGAGTTGGGATATCACCATTTTGCAATTCTTTATGAATTAAGAAACTAAGCATTGATTATCAATGGCTGTTAACAACACAAAAAGCAGGCAACCAGATATTGTGTGTCTTTGGATCAAGGACATAACACCACATATGAATTTGTCTTTCCACAAAATACCAAATCTGAATGTGACTAAATCTTTAGCTCCAACTAGAAATTTGTAGGAATTTCTGAAGGCAGATTAATGCATTAAACTACACAATGGATAACAGTAGAGAGCAATTAATATTAATATTTTTAAAATAAATTGCTCAAAAACAATACATGTAATTTTACACATATGCATAGATATGTAAATATACTCATATAGGTATACAATGTACATATATATAAGATTATATGTACACATACACATATATTAAGAGAGTGGGGAAAATAATGGTAAACTATAGTTCTACTTTTATCAATGGAGATATAAAATTATAAAGAAAAATTTTAAAGTGATTTCATAAGAGCTATAATAAGGGTTACTTGTAGTGGAGAGAGCACAAAGAGAGCTTTGGGGTAACTGGCAAAGTTCTACCTTATTTCATAAATGGCAGTTATAAGGATACTTTTTCTTATACTAACTCATTAAGCTGTACATTACTTTATGTTATCTTCAATAAACAGCAATAAAAAGTAAAAAAAATAAATAAAAGAGCTAAAGTAGAATATTTCATTTATTCAGACCATTTATTTCATTATGAAATAAACCTTACACTATTCAATACTAAATCTCTGGGCACATTTTATATTATCATGAGCTGTGAGAAACAAACTTGGGATAGCTTAGTATAAATCTTTCTGTCTTGGAAAAAAATGTTTTTAAAAAGGTTGTAATAGCACCTTGATAAACAAGACAATTTATTTAAAGAAGTAGTATCAATGTAATGTTTATTACAATAAATACACAAAGGATTCAGAAATTTTTATTTTCTAGCTATAGCCTCTGTGGAGCTCAGTTTCCTAATTGGTTAAAAATACAGGAGTTCATGTTTGTCTTGTTAAAGTTATGCTGAGGATCAAGTGAGATATTCAATTGAAAACATAGAAAAGCAACACAAAGAACTATATCCTCATTTGGAAATGTGGCAAACTACCACCACTCTAAATGATCTTCAAGTAGTAAACACCTTAAATATTTGGTATTTATTAAAAATAATTAATTAGAAACCAACCCATCGCAATGTCAGTAAAGAATCTAAAACTTATCTAAAAAAACCTAAGACATCCTAATTCCCCATGTCTACACTAGAAAAAAAATTAGATAAATATACACGTCAGTCACAAACTTTTTTTTAAAATTTAAATGTAATGTTGTTGTTTGTAAATAAAGAAAATAATACAAGAAATGTGACAGCAACATTTTTCAACAAGTGGAGCTCAGAAGGGATGGATCATTTAAAATAAAATGACCTGAATGTAATTTGCATGTGGACAAAAGATTTTCTTTTGCACTCTCAGGTCCTATTTGCAGGGATAGGAAAAAAACAGACTTATTTAAAGAGTTAAAAGGCTTCCTCTTTCAATACAAATGGAGAAGAAAAAGAGAAGTGTCAGGCAACAGAAAGTTGGTCATTGGTGAAGTTCAGAGAAATTAGGCAGCTGGAATATTTTCACAACCCATCCCCTCTTCTTCTTGGAACAGCCTGAATATTTTCATGGTCTTATTAAAGACAATTTCAGAAATGCTTTTCTGCATCATTGGATGCCATTTTTAACCAGACTAAATCTTATGAAAATTTATGTTTAATTCTAAAACATGTTCCACCCACCACCATATTCCAATTGAAGCGTGACATTGACACATCCCATGTCCCCGTCTGATGTAGCGTTGAGAATGCACATAATCTCACATGCTGGTATCTCTCCAAACCAGGAAGCTTCTTTCACCTCTAATTTGCATGATGCATTCATTTTCAAATTAGTCACATGATTAATGAGCATCTTGGAGAGTGTCCAGTTTTATCCACTCTGTCATGTTCCCCTTATTCCCACCACTAGACTCAATTAACTCTCCCAGCTAGTGCCAAATGATTGCACACAGTATAAACCATGTTTGTTCATTTGTTCCAGAAAAGAATCACATTCACTGCAATTTAGAAATTCTTTTCCATTGGCGAGGATAATTAATTGTTAAAATGTGTATCAGCCAGCATTTTCCTTTACTACATAGACTAAACCTTCAACTATTCAATATTTATCAAACTCCAAACTTGTACTCCACAGTCTTCATCCTCAGCCTCTGAAGAAAACACTGCAGGTTTGTAGAGAAGTTCTTATAATGAGCTGTTTTTGTCAAACTTGAATTAGGCTGCAGTCCTCTAATAGAAGGGAATTAATGTAAAAATGGCTTCATAATGAGGAAACTGAAGACTTAGGTTATTGTTTTCTCACCATCTTATATTATTTGTTTCTCCATCTCACAGCTCAGCTGAACTTTGCAAATTTTTATTATTTGAACATCCAGGCATAATATGAAAATTAAGCTCTGCTCTTCACACCATCTCAATTTAATTGATATTGTTTTCAATTCATGCATAATCTAGAAAGAAAATGATTGTATTTCTTCTGCAACAATTTTGTTCAGGTTTGAGTCATTAATAATAATTACAAATTCTTGAAAATAAAATATAATAGTTGCTTTTTAAAACAGTTGCATTTTCACTGGAAGTTTCAGACAGCATTTCTTTTTCACAAAGAAAGAATAGTCATCAGGCATCTTGGTTAAAATTATTTCTTTAATTGAAAAACTTTAGATCTTTTATTTGAAAATGCACCCACACGCACACATACCAGAGCTCTAGGTCATGACTAATTTTTACAGGAATAAAAGAAAAAAGTTGTAAACAGGTAACTGTGCTGTGGTTGTAATATTTGTACGTGTTCAACATTACATAATTTATTGAGAAACATGGGATAACAATTATTCTGTTGCCAAGATATATGGGAGAACAATAGCTGTTCCCAAGGTATATTTCTGGGTGCTAAAGACATGGGACCTAAATAGGTAGAAAGAGTCCTGGTTCCTGTGAAAGACAATGGAAAAAGAAATACATGTGCAAGAAAAGATAACGGTTAATGATAAATGTTATACAGAAAATTTTATAAAGGTAATATAATAGAGTGTCTCCAAAGAGAAAACATTTCAGAGGATATCCAAATGACAAAGAGGAGTCAGCCACAAGTTATGAAAGTCTTCTGGGCAGATAAAGCAACTAGTGGACAAAAGCACGAGAATCCGGATCCAGCGTGGTGGTGTGATCAAGGAGGAGCAGGAAGGTGATACTGGCTAAGGAATAATGTGCAATCAGGAGAGTGGAACCGAATACAGGAAGAGATCAGAGGAGCAGGCAGGAGCTGCATCATGCAACCAAAGGGGCCAGCTGTGTTACTCTAAGTGCAATAGGAAGCAAAGGAGAGAGATGTCCTCTGGCAGCTATATGGAAGACAGATCAGAGTGAGATGAGACAAAGAAGTGGAGGGGAAGCTGTGCGATTTTGGGCATGGATTGCACAGTCTAGCTCCACCTTTTATTTTATTTTATTTCATTTATAGATTAAAGAAAAGCTTGGTACAGAAGAATAACAGAAATTAAAATTATTAAATTCTTAAAATTATTAAAAGAATAAGAGAAAATCAACCAAATAGAAGTTTTTATCCTGAAAATAAAATATTCCTAGGCTTAATTGAAGAACTCTATATTAAACTTCACTGATAGGAATTTGAAACTTTGTCTCTGTTCACTTCCCTCTGTCATAAACATTTCTTTCCTTCTACAGTTATTTCAGGGTCAGTTTCAGTTTGATGTGTTCCTAGTGCTTTTTCAGACATCTTAAACTGAAGGGCTCATTTTTTGCTTTCTGAAATTCCAGAGCAATTATTGTAAATGCCATTTCCTTGGAATATTCAATAAAGTAGTAATAATTTCATATTCCTCTTAAACATATTTTTGTATTTTAATCAGGAACATCAATATTTGAGTATCAAATTAAAAGATTGCATAAATTGAATATGGTAAGATATTTAAGGTCGGCAGAGCTTTTTCGTGTTCCTGAAATTATTCCATTGGGAAACTGTCTATTTTTCCCATGTTCATGTCCAACGAATTCTGTAACCCTAGGACAGCATTAAGAAGAGTTCAGCTAAGAGCAACATAATTGTGAAAGGGGTTAATAATAAAATTCAAGTTTCTTTAGTGATCATCTCATTTCTCTTTTTCAGATGGTGTGACCTAGGAGTATAAATTACTGCAGACTGAGCATTACTATGCAAAGGTCAAGACTATTTGTTTTAAATTTACTGGATTGCAAAGCACTAGAAAAATACCTTATTGCCTTCAGATACTGCTTTTCTTTTTTTCTTTACCTCTATAAATCAAAACCACCGTATTTTTTAAATGGGAAAAGTAATTTGTATATATGAACTTTTCAGCACTGCATTCTAAACTTGAATTGATATACAATAGAGCTGTCTTGTTTAAAACATAGTAGAGATCATTTATTCTGGGGGATTTGTATATTATACTTCTGAGGATCTAAGAGAAAATAACGAATTTTCACATTTCCGTTAAGTTTATGGAAATACAAAGGGTAGTATCTGTATTTCTACCTTTCCTGATTTTTAAGTGTTCTCTATACTCATTTTATTGGTTTTACTTTTCACACTCTATGCTCGAAAAATAATGTATCTAAATATATGTATTATATGTTATTTTATTCATAAATAAGGGCTATTATATAGTTCCATAGTATGATTATAGAGAGTAATTTTTATTCAGCATTTATCTAAAGTTTATAAAGTCTGCACATATATTATCTAAATCAGTTCTTATAACTCCACATTTTATGGCAGATATTAGCCACATTTTGTAATTGAAGACATTCTGATCCCAAAAAGTTAAGTGGCCTGCTAAAAACAGAAAATTTGGGGGAAAAATCCATCACATGAAAAGGTCACACATTTATTACAATATTATTGATTTTATAATCATTTGAGAAATTCTTCTGTCCAAAAATTCCAATGTCCATTGATAGTAAGCCATATAAAACGGAACAAAAGCACTAGCCCATATTATTTTGTGTCTCAGATGCTCTTCTCCAAACCAGTAACCTGATTCACCTTTTTCAGAACAAATCCTCTCCCTAAAATTAAACATTTCGTGTGTACATACATGTGTCTGTGCAAGGCACAGTTGAGTCATATTTTGAAAGGTTGCAACATCACTGAACTGATCAACATGATGACTTTGAAAAGATTCTTATTTGAACGCCAAATTCTGGCACTTTTGTTTAAAAATTGTTATAGTACTTTAAGATTAACCACAGTGGTTTATTTTTTTTAAACAATGCAAACATGAACTATAGCTTGATAGCTAATAGTTTGCATGTGAGTAATGAATATAAATTTGTGTCAATAATTTTCACTTTCCTAGTGATATTACAGTGTCCAGGAATCGTGACTGAGAATTACTGCTCCTGCAGTTTCTGATTCCCAGTGGGGAGAATGTTGAACTTTCATTATACGCTGACAAAATATATTTATCCTAGTATTTATAAATGAGCTTAGGAAAGGAAAGTACAACTACAACAGAAAAACATGCCACCATTTGGGGCCGAGATTACAGGAGCATTACTGTATACTGCCACATTTTTTAAACATTCCTGTATCATCTGCATTATACAGTGCTGAAGTATTAGGCTTATATGATTCATGCTTTCCTTCTGAGAACATTGTTTTTGGCACTATCAGAGTAACTATCTGTATGATGCATTAACTCACTGCAATTTTCGCTATCAAATGCTATGAACTTGAAAACTAGATAAATAAGCATCTTGATGTTGTGTGTAAAGACAAAAGGAAAACTGACTTCCACAAGGGCCCTGACATCCTCTCCTGGGCATACTTCTCACAAACTAGGTCCTTTTGGTTTCTTTATGGTTCCCCAGCTCTACGCTAGATACACTAAATGCTGCCATCGTTGAGTCATTAAGCTTCTCTTAAGGAATGAAAATATAGCATCCACATTTATTCACTAAGTAAAATTGAGTTTCTTTAAGGCTCCGCTGCTGGGTAAGGCTCTGGAATTTCAAAATAAAAGATAATTATGAAACCAATAATCACATTCATGAAGACATAGTCACTCACAATCCAGGGGAAGTAGAGTATCAGGGAACTTATCCTTGAAGAGGTAATCCTTGAGCTTATTTGTGAAGCAAAAATAGGCTTTAACTAAGCAAAGCGCAGAGAATTGAGGCAGAAGTAGAGGTAGAACAAGGCATAAGAACATACTTCAGACACATAGATTCACTTTTTGAAGAAGAACTGTGGAAGGAGGAGAGGCATTGATATTTAGTACAAAAAGAAATATAGTATTGCTTAAGTGCAAAGAGAAAAAGAGAAGAGAATGGTGCTTAGAAGGCTTAAAAACTTGACAGAGCAGCCCAAGCACAGCATTGCAGGACATATTACCCTTTTTTTTCTCCTGCTAAGGAAAGTCATTGAAAAATGTTAAGCAGAAAGAAGAATATGTATTTGTGTTGTGTAAATGCATGTGAACATATGATCATATCTGAATTTTAAAAAGATCACTCTGGAGATTTTCTTTCTAAGATGGAGGCCTTTACTCCTATCTCAGATATGTAGAAATAATTAAAAACAAACATTTTTAAAATATAATAAATAAATACATAAATTTTCTCCAGGAAAGAGACTTTCAAAAGCAAAAAGGAAGAAAATGTGGGAATAAAAACAAAGAGACCAACACTGTAAATAAAAAACACAAAATAAGAGTGCAGGAATGAGTCCAAATATACCAGTAATTTTTAAAACCGTGAATAAGTTAATCTATTGAAAAGAAAATTTAACTGATTAAATGGAAAAATTCTTATGTAAACTACATATATAGATAGCAATAAAATGTTTAATAATCTGTATAATATAGCCATGTACAATAACATGAATAAATTTCACAAACATAATATTGCATGTAGAATAGCCAGATGAAGAATAACACAGACTGTATTTATAATTACACATATATATGTATTACAAAATGAAGCAAAAATGTTTAGGCATGCTTGTTTTGTATTAAAACTGTTAAGAAAAGCATGGAAAATGTAGGGTTATAAAGAACATGGTTGTGGGTAGATAGTATGAGAAGTACTTATGAAATGTTGACACAGCACACTGTTTTAGCTGTATAGTAGTTATATGAGTGGTTACTGTGTAATAAAATATTGAGCTATAGCAGTCATGAGAGTGAGAATATTTTTAGAAAATATTCTGGAGATAGAATCAATAGCTCAATGATAGCATAGCTAAGAGAGGTGAGTAAAAAGAGTCAAGGATGACCTCCAGTTTCAGAGCTTGAACTACTAGATGGATAGCAACGTCATTCACTGACTCAGGCAACACCACAAGAGGAACAATTTGGATAGGCATGAGATCATAAGTTTAATCTGAAATGGTAAAATTTGAGATAAGTATAGAACATCCAACTAGAAATGTCAAGTAGGTAATTGGATGTTTAGTTTTAAAAGTCAAAAAAGTGATCTTAGTTATTTTCAGGTATATGAGATATAAATTTTGGAGTCAGAGACATACATGTAGATAGCAAATAAAAACATGATAATTTTTGAGATTGTCTGGAGAAAGAACCTTCATGCTTACTTGACTGTGAGAAGGTGAGAGTCTAGGATTAATTAAGCCTTGAAAAATACCTAGATTTATTGATCAGATATCCCAGAATGAGTTTTCAAAAGCAGCAGAGCAGTGCCTGAAAATAAGTAATGAGCCATAAGCTGTGGGATTATGTTGAAGAAGACAAAAGAAAAGAATGCTTCCCCCAAAAAGGGCATAATCACCAGTATTGGTTACCTCTTAGAAGTAGAGTAAAACATTGACTGGCTATCATGCACAAAATATGACAGTATATGGAAGCTTAAAGTAAAAACACCACTCACGTGCTGATACTTGTAACCCCTGTCTATCTTAAACAGTCTCCTATGGCCTCATATATTCAACTGCTGAGAAGCTTCCAGTTAGTTAACTTGGTTTGACTAATGAAGGTTTAATTATTCCTAGGTGCATGACTATGTAAGGACATTAGGAAAATAAATACATTTTTAAAAAATGCTACTATCCAGCTTCTAATTAAAAAAGTGAGAATTTGTTTAATGTACAAAAGCGTCAAATAGTCAAGTAAGCATGAAGATGCATCAACTTTTATTTATGACTTTCACAGATTATACGCATCTGGAAGATTTGTTTCCTATCATTTCACATGACTGACAAAAATAGAAAGATAAAATAAATTTTAGTTGTTTTCTAATATACACGAATTGTTGCTTCCATTGGTGTGGTACTTGATAGGTTTTAAATTGTTTTTTACATAGTTCATTTTAGCTTCAAAACAGGTTCATTTTTGTTTTTAAAAATAAATATGGCTGGCATTATTTTACAAATAAGAAAACAAAGGCTCAGATTGGATCAATAACTTGCAGAGAAGGACAACTAATTTGGACTCTGCTTTTCTGATATTTAATTCAGTCCCTTTTCATCATATAAATTCTAAATGTACAGAACACACTAAAACATTATAAAAGAAGATGTTTTCTCCCCCCACCCTCTGCCCCAGGTAAGTCATAAGCACACCAACTCTAAATGACTGCGTCCAGGAAATATTCAAAGTTAAAGAAAATTATCTATCTTTGCACTAATGAGAATGCACATTATGGGACTATCTTTAATCAGAGAAAGTCAAATTATAGAATATGGAAAATTGACATATTCAATTTGATTATTTACCATGAATCTGACTAACCAAATATTTCTAAATATTTTTCTCCATGTCCTCACTTCATGCTGAATAAATGCGTACTAATAGGGACAACTTCAGTGTGAAATGTCAGAATGTTGTCCTCCTTAGTCACCAGGAACCATATCAACATAGTAGTTAAAATTACATTAGTTAAATTAAAAGCTTTAAGCAGAATCTGCCATGGCTAATAACAAAGCTCTTCTTTGAAGAGGCCAAAAATTAAAAGGTAATTGTAAACAGCTCTGACACTGGGGTCAAAAATTATGGATTAGGATCCTAGTTTTACCAACTTCTAAATATATGGCACTAGGTAAATGTGTCTACACTAAATCATTGTAAGTACTGAGTGGTATGTTACAATTTTAAATGTATCCCTAAGTAGAATATTTCACACTCTACATTTTAAAAATGATAATTACACAAATTGGGAGAGGCAAATGCACACTTTGTTAGCTCATTTTAGGTACGCTTAAAATAGCTTTTACATCTCAATTTGCTTTCATCAGCAATCAGTCAATATGTAGGTCATGTCTACATGAATACTTTTCTTCTCACTCTAATTATCTACATAATTGGCTTATTAGGAGTCAATAAATAATAAAAGATATCTTTAAAAATAAGCTATTAAAATAATACAAAATATAAATATAAGTAATTTGATTTCATAACACAATTGGTTCATGTTTGCTTAGTTATTTAGGTTGACCAGCACTTATTTTAATTAGCTTCTGAATTTAGTCAGCATCAAAGATGGTTAACTAAATATTTCATTGGTTATAGTACTATCTGAAAACGATATTAAAAGAATAATGATAACATTGTTTTTATTACATTACTTAGCAGTAGTAGTTAGTATTTAGAATTAGGAAATGGTTACAGTATGCCAGGTTCTAGGCTAAGCACTTCACATTTATTATCTCAATTAACCCTCACAGGAGACTTATGTGGTAGGGAGAGTTATTATTTCCATTTTTCATTTGGAGAAATAGAGTTCAGTAAATCATATGTAGAAATGTAGTTATCTTCCCAGCATCACACAGATGACAGTCACATGCTATTTAAAGCCAGATGCATCAAACATCCATCAGTGAGCTGGTAGGGCTGGCCATTAGTTTTAGAAGGTTTTGATTATTTACAGTGAATCAGTAATTTTGGTGAATATAGGAAGAAAATTGTCTTTGCAACCGGATACACACACGTTTACTGCAAGAGTAAGAAAGTAGACTGCAGTGTTACTAAGTTTATTCTGATGTGAAATTTCTTCCTTTTTTTGTACCACATAAAGAGTTAGTAGGGGGGTGCCCTAGTAAGTTGGGCTCAAGGTCAAACAGCTTGTTGTAAAATTTGTAAAATTAATCACACAGTTCAGTTCACTGTCTTATCCCTCTGACTCCCTTTCCCTCACACTGCCCCTAACGCGAAGAGTGATCAGAGTAGCCACAGATGTTTCTGGCATCAGAGAAAGAGGCAGAAGGCATTGCAGAGGTCAATTGACTGTGACACTATTAGAACTGAAGTTTTGGGCTGCTTACTTGCAGAGGTGTCTTCCAAGGCCCTATACAAAATTATGTATTCAAAGTTATATCTGTTTCTGCTTTTTTTTTTTTTTAAGATACAAGTATTTCAGGAAACTACATCAAATGGGCTAGTAAGAACTTAACTATACATAGAAGTGATTGCATATAAAAATACATACCATTAAAACCAGTTAAATTAAATGTATCCCCAAATCAAAACAGAGAGAATTCATAAAACAGCAAGAGAAAAATATCTAGGCACATAGAAGGGAACCCCCATCAGATTGACAGTGGATTTCTAAGCAGAAACCTGACAGTCCAGGAGAGAATGAAAAGACATATTTAAAGTGCTGAAAGAGAAAACCAAAAACAAAAACAAATAAACAAACAAAAAACCTGCCAGCCAATAATAAAATACTAAGTAATGTTATTCCTCATAAATGAAGGACAAATGCAGTCTTTTCTAGACTAGCAAAAACTGAAGAAATTTGTCACCACTAGACTAGCCCCGCAAGAAATGCTAAGGGAGTTTACACCTGAAAGTGAAAGGACAATATTTACCATCATGAAAATACAAAAGTATAAATTACTGGTAGAGTAAATACATAAATAAGGAAAATAAAGAGCTCAATATTACTACTACAGAAAGCCATCAAGCTACAATAATAAACGAGAAAGAATGAAAGAAAAAAATCAAACAACAAATAATATACAAAACAACCAGAAAACAATGAACAAAAAGACAGAAATAAGTGCTCACGTATCAAGATTAATCTTGAATAGAAACAGATTAAATTTTCCACTTAAAAGATACAGAGTGGCTGAATAGATTTTTTTAAATGATGCAAATATATGTTACCTAACAGAAACTTACTTCACTAGTAAATACACATACAGACTGAAAATAAAGGGATAGAAAAAAATATCCCAAGCATATCAAAACCAGAATAAGCAACAACAAAAGTGCAGGCCAATATCCCTAAAAAACATAGATACAAAAATTCTCAAAAAAATACTAGCAAATTAAATCAAACAGAGCACCAAAAAGATAATACAATATGATTAAGTGGCATTTATTCCAGAGATTCAAGGATGATTCAACATATGCAAATCAATAAACATGATACATCACATTGACAGCATAAAGGAGAAAAATTATATGATTATCTCAATAGATGTAGAAAAAGCATTGATAAAATTCAATATCCCTTCATGACAAAAAAAAAAAAACCCAAAAACTAGACATAGAAGTAACATACCTAACATAATAAAGGCAATATATGAGAAACTAACAGCTAACATCATACTGAATGGGGAAAAGCTGAAAACATTTCCTTCAAGAACCAGAATAATACAAGGATGCCCACTTTCACCACTCCTGTTCAACATAGTACTGGAGATCCTATCCAGAACAATCAGGCAAGAGAACAATATGAAAGGCAACAAATTGAAAATCAGTAAGTCGAATTACCCCTCTTTGCAGATGACATGATCCATATATTTAGAAAACCCTAAAGACTCCGCTAGAATACACTTAGATCTGATAAATGTATTCAGTAAAGTTGCAGAATATAAAATCAACATACAAAAATCAATAGTGTTTCTATACACCAATAATGAACTAGTGGAAAAAGAAATCAAGGATTCAATCCCATCTACAATAGTTACCAAAAAAAAAAAAAAAAATCCTAGGATTTAATTTAACCAAGGTGGTGAAAGACCTCTACAGGAAAGCTGCAAAACACTGATGAAAGAAATCAAAGAGGACATAAAAAACAAATGGGAAGACATTCCATGTTAATGCATTCAAATAATTAATACTGTTAAAATGGACATATTACCCAAAGCTATCTACAGATTCAATGCAATCCATATCAAAAGAGGAATGCATTTTTCACAGAAATAGAAAAAGCAATCTTAAAATGCATATGAGGCCAGGCACAGTTGCTCACGCCTGTAATCCCAGCACTTTGGAAGGCTGAGGCGAACGGATCACTTGCGATCAAGAGTTCAAGACCAGCCTGACCAACATGGTGAAACCCTCTGTCAACTAAAAATACAAAAATTAGCTAGGCATGGTAGCTCATGCCTGTTGTCCCAGCTACTTGGGAGGCTGAGGCATGAGAATCACTTGAACCTGGGAGGCAGAGGTTGCAGTGAGCCGAGATCATGTCACTGCACTCCAGCCTGAGCAACAGAGTGAGACTCTGTCTAAAACAAAACAAAACAAAACAAAACAAATGCATATGAAACCTGAAAAGAGCCTAAATAGACAAAGAAATTTTGAGAATAAGGAGCAAACCTGGAGGCATCACATTACCTGACTTCAACATATGTTGTAAGGCTATAGTCACAAAAACAACATGCATGGTATTTTTACAAAAATAGACACACATAATCCAAGGAAGCAAAATGGAGCACCCAGAAATAAATCCACAAATTTATAGCCAATTGATTTTCAACAAAGTTGCCAAGAACATGCATTGGGAAAAAGGTACTGTCTTCAATAAATGGTGCTGGAAAAACTAGATATCCATATGCAAAAGAATGTAATGAGACTTCAGTCTCTCACTACATGCACAAAAAATTTCAAAATGGATTCACGACCTGTTTGTAAGATCTGAAACTATTAAACTACTACAAGAAAACATAAGAGAAACACTCCAGGACATTGGACTAGGCAAAGATTTCATGTCAAACACCGCAAAAGCACAGACAACAAAAGCAAAAATAGACAAACGGGGCTGTATTAAAATAAAAGCTTTCTACACAGCAAAGGAAACAGTCAACAAAATGAAGAGACAACCTGTTGAATGGGAGAAAATATTTGCAAACAATTCATCTGACAAGGCCTAATATCCAGAATATATAATGAACTCAAAAAACTCAATAGCAAAAAAGTAAATTAATTAATTTTATAAAATAATAATTTCATTAACAAATGAGCACAGAACTCGAAAGGATATTTCTCAATAGATGACATGCAAATGTCCAAGAAGTATACGAAGAAATGCTCAATATCATTAATCATCAGGGAAGTGCAAATTAAAACCAAATGAGACATTATCTTACCCTGGTTAGAATAAGTATTATCAAGTAGTGAAAAAATAACAGATCCCGGCAAGGATGTAGAGAAAATAGAACTCTTACACACTGATGGTGAAAATGTAAATTAGTATAGTGATATGGTTTGGATTTATGTCTCCACCCAATTCTCAGGTTGAGTTGTTATCCCCAGTGTTGGAGGTGGGGCTTGGAGAGAGGTGATTTGATCATGGGGGTGGTTTCTCATGAATGGTTTAGCACCATTCCCTGGGTACTGTTCCTGGAATAGTGAGTGAGTCAGTTATTGTGAGATCTGGTTGTTTAAATGTGTGTAGCACCTCCTTCATCTCTTCCTCCTGCTCCAGCCATGTAAAACGTGCCTTCTTCCCCTTTGCCTTCCACCATGATTGTAAGTTTCCTGAGGACTCCCCAAAAGCAGAAGCCACCATGCTTTCTATGCAGCATGCAGAAATGTGAGCCAGTTAAACCTCTTTTCTTTAGAAATTACCCAGTCTCAGGTATTTTTTATAGCAATGCAAGAACAGATTAATACATACAACCATTATGGAAAACAGTATAGGGGTTTCCAAAAAAACTAAAAGTAGAACGATCATATAATCCAGCAATTTCGCCATTGGGAATTTATCCAAAGGCAAGGAAATTATTATATCGGAGGGATACCTGCATTCCCATGTTTATTGCAGCACTATTCACAATAGCAAAGATAAGAAATCAACCTAAATGTCCATCAATGGATGAATGAATAAAGAAAATGTGATACATAAACACAATGGAATACTACTTGGCCATAAAAAATGAAATCCTGGCATGTGCCACAACATGGACAGAGCTGGAGGTCATTAAATTAAGTGAAATAAGCCAGGCACAGAATGACAAATATCATATGTTCTTGCTTATAAGTGGAAGCTTTATTTTATGGAGGTAGAGAGTAGAATGATATTTACCAGATGCTAGGAAGGGTGTGAGTGGTTGGGGGTCAGGGATAAAGAAAAGTTGGCTAATATGTAGAAACATACAGTTAGACTGAAGGAATAAGTTCTAATGTGTGGAAGCAGAGTAGGGTAAATACAGTTAGACTGAAGGAATAAGTTGTAATGTGTGGCAGCAGAGTAGGGTAACTACAGTTAATAATGAATTGTATAATTGAAAATAGCTAGAATATAGGACTTGAATATTTCTAACACATAGAAATGGTCAATACGCAGGATGATGGATACCCTAAATACTGTCATTTGACCATAACATATTCTCTACATGTAACAAGACAACACATGTACCCCATTAAATATGCATAAATATTATGCATCAATAAAATATTTCTAAAGTTTCCATATTAACCTCCTGACATTTATTTATTGGTAAGCTTGTATTTTCTGTCTCTTCCACTAAAATGTAATCTCTATGAGGGCAGGAAAGTTGTTTTTTTCATTGCTATAGCCCAGCTCAGAAATAATGTCCTGAACATATTAGATATTTATTAATCATTACAAAATGAATGAACATGAGTCAGAATATTGATAGGTAAAGCAACCAGAAGGAGTGAGAATTCTCCTAGCCTGTAGAACTCAACAGCGATAAGATTATACTAGCATATTTAAACAATAAGTGGTTTATTCAGAAGAGCTTATCATGAATGCTGAGAAAAGAGTGTTTTTTCGATTTTTCTGGGACTGAGTGAAATCATAGTCTATTTTGGAGTACAGAACAAAGTGTTGCAGTCTTTATTGCAAGACCAATGCAGTCGTGAAAGATGTGTTACGCATTCTTAGTATGACGTCATTAAAACTTTCAGTTCTCTTAACTTCCTTGGACTGATTCAATACCAAACAGGCAAGTCATATATTCCCATGTAAGACAGCTGTCATGGAGATCATATGCTACTCATATCCAGTTTTTCAATAGAAACTTCACATAGTAGATTGGATCAGAATTTTCAATTATGATTTCTCCTCTTTTATGTAGTTTTGCCACAGGAAAAATTATGATGATCATAAGTGCTTTGAGTAATTCCAGTTGCAGTGACAGTAATATCTCATTGTAAGTTAATAAATTGACATTATGGTTGCCTTTCCATTCTCTATGAATAGATTCTCTGAGACTTCAAAGAAGAGCACAAAGTCTAGATGTCCTTATCCTGACAGCTTTCCATTTCACCATTTTCATCTTATAGTTCGATTAATTCCTGCTAAGGATATCAAAATATTCATTTTGTCTTCAGCAGAGTATAAAGCAATTATATCTACATTATTTCACATAAAAATCATGGAAAATGATGTCATCACTGCATTTTTATAGATGAGGAAAGACCAGCAACATATGTTAAATTTTTCAAGGTTGAAGGGACAATAAGTACTTTAGTTATTCACTCAACAATTTATTGATTCTCTGCTGTAAACCACACACTGATCATTTTTGGGAGACTCCAATGACTAAAACAGCATTTATTTTCTAGCTAAGGAAGACACATATAGCTATATACTAAATAAGAAGGTAAAATGTGCTTTGAGAAAAAGAATAGAAGAGAGTGAGTGTATTCTGGAGGTTCGATGGTGGTCAGTGTAAGCATGTTTGAAAAAAAGCCATTTGAATCCTGAAGAAGAGACTTGAAAAAGGTAAGGATGTTAGCTCTTAGAGTATTTTAAGAAAAGTATTCCAGGAAAGGAAATATCAAGTGCACAGATGTCAGTGTAAGAAATTATCTGGCATGTTTCAGAAACAAAGAGGATAGTAAGGACATCAAATAAATGAGGAAAAATGCTAAAAAATAAAAGTCAGATGGTCAAGGTATGTCATTCATATGCTTTTATAGGCCGTTGTCAGTTACCTTTTACTCTGGGTGAAATGAGGAGCTACTGAAGGGTTTTGAACAGAGTGACATAATCAAGCTTATGTTTTAAAAAGATCTTTCTGGTATAAAAATAGACACATAGATCAATGACACAGAATAGAAGGCCAGAAATAAAGCCACACACCTACAGCCAACTGATCTGCCACAAAATCAAGGAAAACATACACTGGAGAAAGGACACCTTATTCAATAAATGGTGCTGAAAAAACTGGATTGTCATATGCAGAATAATGAAACTGGACCCCTATCTTTATCATATACAAATATTAACTCAAGATGGATTAGAGACTTAAATGTAAGACCTAAAATATATATTTAAAAAAAAAACTAGAATAAAAACTGAGAAAAACTCTTTTGGACATTAGCCTTGGCAAGTAATTCATGACTGAGACCTCAAAAACAAACGCAACAAAAACAAAAATAGACAGATAGAGCTTAATTAAACTAAAAACCTTGAGCACAGCAAAATAAGTAATCAACAGAGTGAAGAGACAACCTGCAGGACAGGAGAAAATATTTGCAAACTATGCTTCCAACAAAGGGCTAATATCCAGAATCTTCATGGAACTCAAACAACTCAACAACAACAACAACAACAACAACAACAACAACAACAACAAAATAGCTCATTATAAAGTGGGCAAAGAACATAAAAAGACTTTTTTTTTCAAAAGAAGACACACAAACAGCCAACAAATATATGAATAAATGGTCAGTATCGCTCATCAGAGAAATGCAAATTAGACCAATGAGAAATCATGTTACACCAGTCAGAATGGCTATTATTAACAAGCCAACAGGCCGGGCGCAGTGGCTCATGCCTGTAATCTCAGAACTTTGGGAGGCCAAGGCAGACAGATCACTTGAGGTCGGGAGTTCAAAACTAGTCTGGCCAACATGGCGAAACCTCATCTCCACTAAAAATACAAAAATTAGTAGGGCATGGTGGCACGTGCCTGTAATCACAGCTACTCATGAGGCTGAGGCAGGAGAATTTCTTGAACCCAGGAGGCCGAGGTTGCAGCGAGCCGAAATCATGTCACTGCACTTTCAGCCTGAGTGACAGAGTGAGATTCTGTCTCAAAAACAAACAAACAAACAAACAAACAAAAACAGGCAGCAAATAGGCAAATAGCAGATCTTGGTGAGGACTGCAGAGCAAAGGGAATGCTTATATACTCTTGGTAAGAATGGTAAGAATGTAAATTAGTACAAACTCTGTGGAAAATGATATAGAGATTTATCAGATAACTAAAAATAGAACTACCATTTGGTTTAGCAATCCTGCTACTGAGTATCTACTCCAAGGAAAATAAATCATCATAGCAAAAAGGTACCTACACCTGTATGTTTATTGCAGCACTATTCACAATAGCAATGACATGGAATCAAACTAAGTGTCCATAAAAGAAAGACTGTATAAAGAAAATATAACATATATTTGACATATCTATATGTCACATACATAGATATATATGTCACACACACATATATATATATGCCATGAAATACTATTAAATCATAAAAAAAGAAATCATGTCTTCTGCAGCAACATGGATGAAACTAGAGGCAATTAGCTTATGTGAAATAACTCAAATAGAAATTCAAATACCATATGCTTTCACTTGTGAGAGCTAAATATTGTGTACACATGAACATAAAGAGTGTGATAATAGTTATTGAAGACTCCAAAAGGTGGGATGGTCGGGGGGTGTGAGGGATTAAAAATTACTTAAGGGAGACAAGGTACAATATTCAGGTGATGGCTACACTAAAAGACCAGACTTCACCACTATACAATATATCCATGAAACAAAACTGCATTATTACCTCTCAATCTATAAATAAATAAAGGCAAATAAATAACTCTGTTACAGTGAAAATAAGCTGCAAAGTGAGGCAAGAGTAGAAACAAGGATCTAAAATAATAATGTAGGCTGGGGATTCTTCTGGCTCAGATCAAGATGGTAGCAGTAGAGGTAGTGAGAATAGATGAATGTTGTACATATTTGGAAGTAGAGTCAACAAGACCTCCTGAGAGTATATTGTGTGGCAAAAGAAAAAACTCAAGAAAGAGTCAAAGGTTTTAGGTATGAGAACCCAGAATGATGAGATTACCATAGAGATAAGAAAGGTTGGCCGGGCACGGTGGCTCATGCCTATAATCCCAGCACTTTGGGAAGCCAACGCTGGTGGATCACGAGATCAAGAGAGTGAGACCGTCCTGGCCAACATGGTGAAACCCCATCTCCACTAAAAATACAAAAATTAGCTGGGTGTGGTGGTGCGTGCCTGTAGTCTCAGCTACTTGGGAGGCTGAAGTAGGAGAATCACTTGAACCCGGGAGGCAGAGGGTACAGTGAGTTGAGATCACACCATTGCACTCCAGCCTGGCAACAGAGTAAGACTCTGTCAAAAAAAAAAAAGAAAGAAAGAAAGAGAGAGAGAGAGATAAAGAAAGAGAGAAAGAAGGAAAGAGAGAAAGAAGGAAAGGCTGTAGATGAAAAAGTTTTTCTTTCTTTTTTTTTTTTTTTTTTTTTTTTGTAGAAAGAACCAGAAGTCAGCTTTGAACAGGGGAATTTAGGAATGTCTATTAGACATCTAAATGGAGAAGTTGTGTTGGAAGCTAGAGATATAAGTATGAAATTCAAGAGAGAAATATAAGATGGAGAAATAAATTTTGGAGTTGTAACATATACATGATACACGAGGCCATGACACTGAAGACAATCACCAATGAAGGGAATGTGGAGAGAGACAATAAGAAGACCAAATGCAAGAAGACCAAATGCTGAGTCTTAGGTAAACAGGAAGAACCAGACAGTGTCAGAAAAGCTGTTACAGAAGTTAGAGGGAAATCAAGCGAGTATGATATGTTGTATGCCAAGTGAAAAAGGTGGATGAAATCCAAGAGTGGTAGAACATATCAAATGCTGCTGGTAAGTTAAAATGGAAAGAATTAATATTATCCTTGGACTAGCCACTAAAGAGTCAAGGTATCCCTAATAAAAGCAATTTCAGTAGAGTGATGAGATGAAAACATGGCTAGAGTTGATTGAAGAAAGTATTAGAAAGGGAATCAGAGTCTGGTGGTACATTCAACTCTGAGCAGCTTTATAGCAAAGCAGTGGAGAAATGCGAAAGGCACTAGTAGAAGAAGTGGGGTCAAAAACGAATTTTTAATGTTTCTTAATATTTAGAGTGCAAAAACACCATTTTTATGATGATAAGAAGTGATTCACAAAAAGAAAATATTGTTTTGAGCAAGATTTTTGATTTGGACATGGGGATGGAATCTACTGAATGGAAATGGTAGTACTGGCTTATGTAGGAGCATTGGCAGTTCACCTAAGTTAATAAGTGGCAAGGCTAAGTATGGACTCAGAGTGGTGGGTAGCTTTAGAAGTGTCTTCTGGGTGGGAGTCTTTAAAATTTATCTTCTAGATGTTTCCATTGTCTAAGTAAAGTAGAAAGCAAGGTCATCAGTGAAGATGTGAAGATAGGAGGAGAAGTTGGTGATTTTAGAGCAGTGAGAAATTGAGTAGTCTACGACCTGGATGTGTATCCAGAGCACCATTAAAAGCCTATTTAAGATCAAGAATAATACATTTAAAGTGAGACCAGGCTTCATGGTTATACTCAGCTGCTCCACTGCAATTTCATAAAAGGTTTAGGTTTAATTTGGGTGGTGCTTAGCTTACCACATCGAATGAGAGAGCCAAGAGGTCTGAAATTATGTGACCATAGAAATCTAACTTAGATAACAGGGGAAAAAAATGTCACTGAAGTTGCTCATGCATTCTTGTATTCCACAAATGTTTTGATCATTCCTAATAAACATGCACTGTGTGAGGTCCTGTATGAAATTCAGAACAAAGCAGGCATGTTTTCTGACATCATTTTTATATGGGAAGATGAACAAAAAATTAATATAACTTTTAATTCAGAATTGAATAAATATGATTAAGGAAACAAGCTGTGTGCTGATATAGGAAATGCACCTGTATGTTTTGCATTCATATGTGTGTATGTGTCTGTATGTATGCCTATGTGTGTGTTTATGTGGTAAGCAGTTAACTTAGATAAGGTGATCAGAGGTCTCTCTGAGGAGATGTATGCAAACTGAGACCTGAAGAATGAGTAAGAACTTGTTCTGTAAAGAGCAGAAGGTAGGTGTTTAAGGTACAGGAGAGTATCTTGACAAAATCCAAAGGCAGAGAAGAGGTTGCTTGGCATATTTAAAGAACTAATGGGAGTCCAGTGTGGTTGGTGCATAGCAAGCAAGAAGTTGTTACAGGATCCGTTTGGAAAGAAAATAAGGAGCCAGGATGAAGGCAGAATTCAATATCGAATTTAATTAGTTTCATACGAATTATCTTTCTATTGTACCACATTCAAACATTCCAGAGTCATTAATAAATATAATTCTCCAAGTTTAGTTTATAGGCCTTGATTTCCTTCAAGAGTTATACTGGAGCACTTATTCTGACTAGTAGTAATATCCTCCCTTCTCCAGACCCCTTCAGTAAGTATCTGTTCAGTGTTTCCCTGTAGACCATGGCTCTGTGGTTTGCTCTCTAGAATAATTGGATACATTAATCTATGCAAATATATAAATGACTCCTAATGGCTCTGGGCATTAACTCTCCCCTGAGCATTTATATTTCAACAGGAATTTTCTAGTGACACAAAGGAGTGACTCTATTAGTGTACATTTTAGACACAGAACAGGCCATTTTAGTGTAATTCAAACGTAGTATTTTTCTAAATTCCTAGCTTAAGAAGGATTCTCAATACAAGAGATATTGAGAAATGTATACTTAATGTAGTACATTTGTTCCATGCTGGTCTAACAGCCATTGAGCATGAGGCTATCTGCAGATGACCTGTCTATATTGTTGATGTACTTTGCTGCTTATATAAAGTCCTTGTTTTTTAAGCTTCCCAAGTCATTCAGGAAGACTTAACTCTATATATAACATTTTATTCTTTTTTTGTAGAACTTGTTACAGTCCTTATCGATTGCTTAGGAAGAATATAAATCTTTCAGATGAGAGTATTATGCAGTTTTCATGGTTTGTAAGTGAAATTGGAAGTCCAAAATGCTAAAAGAGGAAAAGCATTCTCAGTTGAGTCAATTACAAGAGGAAGTGTTCCTTGAAAATAGGATAGGTAAGTATAGTTGGAAACTTGTTGGTCTTATGAATTTCTGGGCACTGTGAGAACCAAATAAATGCATGGGCAAATGAGATAATAAAATAATAACTGATTGCTCAGTTGTTAAAGCTGTTTTCTTTCCAAAGGGAAAGCAACCCTAAGAAACAATGGATAGGTCCTTAAAGCCAGTTTTTGTAACTAAATTGTGTTCTGTATTAATGTAATGACCTCAAGTCATCTTAATGCAATGAGACAAAAAAAAGAAAAATTGGACTCTAGACAAGGAGATATGATCAGCTCTCAGAGATAATGAAATAAAAGTAGGCAAAGAAACTCAATGAAAAAGGAATTCTTTCCTATCATTGTGCACCTTTGACTCCTTTGCTTTGAACAATGCCTGAAACATAAACATTTGTTAAGGAACTAATATTGAATAAAGAGGAAGGATTAGAAGAGCAGAGGAGTAAGATAAGAAAAAATAAAAATGATTGGCATTAGCACAATGTTTTTAATTTTTCATGAAAATTTTCTTTTGCTAATCATTTTAGGTCAAGAAATAGTAGTTAACAAACATAGAGAATTTTTATAAAAGACCACTAGAACACCTTTGATTAGTTATTAGTTTAGTTGCTCACCAGGACTCTAAAGTTACTATAGCAATATTTAAAAATGATTAATGCTTTCCTAGAAATGTATTTGCTTACTAATTTTCCATTTAATGAATATTTTATATCATCTGCCATACGTTCAACATTCTATTTAGGTCTGGGATACACTAGTAATAACATATTGGGCATTTTTAACCTTTATGACACTTTAATTTGACAGATAATTATCTAAACAATTATTTAACTTCATAGACATTAGTGATATTAAAAATATTCAACATTCTAAAAGAATGCATAAAAGAAAGGCTTATTTTTGGGAAGTCAAAAGAGGTGCTCTTGAGGAAGCAATATTTAAATTTAAGTTTAAGAGAAAACTATGAGTGAATGAAGCAAAGATGTAGGTGAAAAAATGAAGAGCATTCTGGGTAAAATATGGATGAAAATGCCATAAGACAGAAAAGGGCTTGACTAGTTTGTGGATCTAAAATAAGGTGGATGTGGTTGATGCCCAAGAAAGAAGTGGCAAGTGTGGAAGCTGAAGACATAAATAATAGCAAGACCATGAGAGTCTTCATTTTGTTCTTAGAATTTTTTATGCTAAAAATAATACAACACTAGGGACCATCAAACAGAGATTACAGTAGTCCAAATTTATAGTTTTCAAGATTTTTTTTGGTTCTGTGTAGAAACCAATTTTAAAACAAGTCCAAATTGGAGATGGGTGTGGCTTAGAAAAAGATGACAGAAAAGTTTATAGAGAGATGGGGACAGTTTTAAAACCTGTTATAAAGGTAGAAACAACAGGATTTTGTGAGTGGTTTAATGTAGAAGTTTAAATAGGTATCATGAATTATTCATGGGTTTCTGGTATGAGATGCTGGTGGATCGGGTGCTTTACCACGAGAAGGAATCCTGGAAAAAGTAAACATCTACTACGGAAAATCAGTTATTAAAGTTGATGCATGTTTAGTTTTTCTGCCTTGGAACTAACAAATGGAAAAGTTAAGCAGGCTGTCAGTAATATTCATCTTTCTCTCACAGAAGAGTATAAGACTGTAGGTATCTAAACCCTTAGCCAGGCCTGCAAGATCTTCAAAGATCTGGTGCCTGGTAATGTATTTAGCTCTCGCTTGCCTTCCTACATATTATACCATTTGCTTCACCCTTGGGCTTCTGGTTCCCAAAATGCCCCAGCTTTGTCACTTGTTGTGCTGTCTTGTCTCGGTGCCTATACTTTTTGTTTTAGCAATCCCTCCTCTTCACCAGCCTAATTCCTATGCATCTTTCAAAAATAAGTGCAGAGATTATCTGCTCTAAACTATGAAACAAAATTATGGCAGGCAATTGTTTTGGACTGAGCTCCTGCCCTGGGCCTAACAGATGAGACCAAACCAAAATGAAGTCACTCACACTAGATGCCACAAAACCAACTGAAATTTTAAGCAAGCAAATAGACCCGTGAACAGACCAATACTTTCTGAAAGCAAGAGATTCCATTCTACCTAAGTCAGTGTAATAAAGAAGTCTCCTCTGCTTTAACCCTTACAAAAACAGTAATGTGAAGTAACCTAATATTAACCAATCTGCTTTTCCTTTCTATTATTATAAATTCATTGGTTACTGATGTTGAAATTGTTGCCAATAAATAAGGGGAACAATTACTCCTTGGGATGAACACTGGTATCAAATAATATATCTAACTCTTTTCAGTGATAAAGGGATCTTACGTTTTCAGAACTGGGGTATATTTGAAAGAAGAATAACTCTAAGCTGAATATAAGGGAGAAAATAAAGCCATATATATCTGTCAATTATTTTAGACAAAAGGCTATTTAAAAGCCTCAGTCAGTAGGGTAACAAACAGATCTAGAGAAGGATTGAAAAATATTTATTTCGTATCTCAATTGTGAAAAAAGTATCCTTGATAGGTGTTATTCTTTTATAATTTGAATGATTTTCAAACTGTACTAATATGAATTTCCTCTTAAGAGGTCATTAAGTCAGCCACACTGAGTTACAGTTATGTAGCAGAAGCAGGTGGAAGGTAAATTATTTCAGACTTTTACCTTCTGCAAGCAGGATACCAATGGAAAATTGCTAACCAATATTCCCATTAGAAAGGCCACAAAATGAAATGATAGGAAAATCAGATCAAAAGTAATAAAGTACTCTATGTTTCCATTTTCAAACTTCTTCTTCTAAAGCTGTTTTATTTATAGCCAGATAAAGGTATGATTGTAGCTATCTGTTAGTACTGAATGTCCAGGTATCTTAATCTCAAGTGATAGATGTGTCTCATGGATAACCAAAGGAGACATCATCATATACTTCTCATTTCTTCTATTTGAAGGAGTCATTTATGATTTATTCACATCTACTGCCCTGTTCAAGCTGTTAGACGTGAGAGGTTGATGAACAAGAGGCTGGTTTTTGAGACACCAATACATACAAAGCTTAAGAATAACAGAAAATAATCAACAACTGAGTGAATTTCTGATATCATAAATTATATATTATTGAATTTTCCAACAAGATAAAAGATTCAGAGATTTTTCCAAAGATTGTCCCTTTTGTGTAACTTACAGTGTGTGGTACAAAGCTATTGGCATTCTGGAATTAAGATATTTAGAAAATGGACTTAGAGAATTACCAAGCAACAGTTGCAGCTAACCACTTCTAAAACTTTACAAAGTAGTTTCTTTCTCTTTAGAAACAAACCTCAACTTGTTGAGGAAGTCCTTTCCAGTTACCACATACTAATTGCATGTACTTAAATCTAATCGATTTACTTCAACTGATGAGGTGGTCTTAATAAATAATCAGACATTTAAAAATAAGTATGTTTTATATATGTCAGCAATGGTATGCAAGCAAATATTCTGGGGACTTTTGGGAAAGAATACAGGAGTATAATCTACAGCATACCATTTAATATATCAAGTAGGATCTTGAATTAAAATTTCTTGATAAGCATAATAGAAACTAGATGATCTTACCCATGGGTGGGGTGAGGATAAGATATATTCAGACTGAGGGAACAAATAGGGTAAGTAATGGGGAGTGGTTAAAGGAGCTCACCATCCAGGCAACCAGTCAGCCATGAGGCTATATGCCTCCCTCTCTGGGAAATAATGCTTGATGTGTTTTTAATACCAGTGTGTTTCTGACAAAGAGTACTACGGTGGACTCTGCTTGAAAATTTCCAGCCAATTCTTTAAAGTAGTTTTTTGAATGAGTAAAGCAATTTTAAAGACATCTTTTGTGCTTTGAATGAGGGAGAAAACTTGTTCCCCAATGCAAAACTTCTGCAGTATATTATGACAGAAAGAAAACTGTGTAGGAGGAATAAAACATGGGTGGTGTTTTGGCTCTAGCAATATTTTAACACCTTAAATGTCAGTTTCCTAACCTTCAAGATGAGAATGATGGATAATATTATGTCTATATCTAACGTTCCAAATGCACCATTAACATGGCTAAATAACTCTGCAGTAGAAAATTCAGAGACTGACAGAAGTGAGCAAATACATATATAATCACATCAATTTTATTATCCAGAGTACAATTTTATTATCCAGAGAAACTTCTCAAATGCAGATAGATATCCATTATTAGATACTGAAATCACTTAATGGATTCCAACCACCATTTACCAGAAAGAAATAGAATAGATAATACCAGAGTACCCGGCAAGAAGTAAGACAAATACTGTCTCTTGAAGCTTCTGTTGTGGTATGTTACATATGATAGATTTGTGTGTATGTGTTCTGGGTCATAGAGTAAATTATATTTATTTTCCATCAACATTGCTATTATTTTCAAGCCACTTAGTCACAGTGTCTTTATTTGAGCTTACAGAGAAAGGAAGCTTCCACTTACCTATAGTAGGGTCATGATAATCAGGGAACTGATGACTAATAAACTGCATTGTCATTGCTGAAAGAAAAAAAAAACATTTTGTTTAATAAAAATTCACTAATTCATCAATAAGTTATTTACCAACATAGCCCACCAATCTTTTAAAAGGTTATGGTGAATAAGTTAGTTATGTGAGTGACTAATTTCACACAAAATGAAAACAATAAGACGAAGTTCTAGAGGGAAAAATGTGTCAGATAATGCCAGATACTTCTCTGAAATAAATATGTTCAAATTTTAAGTGTATTTCAATAAAAATGGTATTAGAGTAAAAATAAAGAAGCTCTTGACATAATGAAAATGTAAACCAGTTACAGAATCCCTCTTGACCTTCTCTGGTTGAATAGTTGGTAATGATGTGCAAGTCCCTTTCACCAAAGAATCTGTACATTCTCTGGGACTCTAAGTTTTTCATCTTTAAAGTGAATAGATACCCTCTGAAGTTCTTACGAACTATAAAGATATGTAATTACATTATTTTTGTCTTTAACTGTTCAAAATTAAAATTATTTCAGTTACTTTTATTTTGCCTAATTTATGTTATCGACCACCTTTTCTTCATTACTTTTTTTCTGTAATTCTGTACCCTCCACATTATTTCCAAACCTATGATTTTGTAAAACATTTGTAATATTTCTATTGTAAAGTATTTCCTCATGTGAATTTCCATTATTAGGAAGCAAAAGGAACTCTGAAGCAAAACAACAAACTTAGATAAAAATAGTGTATAATAGCTCTTCTCTTTCTTTTTTCCTCACTTCTGCATGTGTGTTTGTTAACAGACTCTCTCCTTGAGCAAATTTTAGGTAAGATCCTAAGCCTTCTTCTCTACTAGGCCTCAAACATGGACCCTGTCCTTGCATTCTGGCTGGGTCTATGTATCCCACTTGTCAAATCCTGCTAAGTCAGTTTAGAGAGACTCCTCCCCTAATATCTGATCCTCTGTCCTACCTTCAACAAGAATCCTGCTAAGTCAGTTTAGCAAGAATCTTCCTCCCCTTGATGTCTCCTCTTAGAAATTTTCCATTCACAGGTGTAAACCCTCCCCTCTCACCTTCCTCCTGCTCTGTGCCTTGCGTATACATCTCTGCATGCCCTTTCTGTGTTTGGAATTGAGCCCAGTTCTATACTGAGGACTCTTTTCCCTTATGGAAATAGTTCCTGGATTAAATTTATTTTTATTGCTTTAACTAGTGTCCAGCTCTGGTTGTTTTTAAGTGTGTACACACTTTAGCAAATATTCAGAGCAGAGAAGACTTAGTTACATTCAACAAACATGTGGAATGCGCTAGTCTGACCCTGCTGAGAAAAGCAAAGAAATGGAAACTGACCCAGTGGAAGAGAATTTCTGTTTTATGCTTTAACAATTGTTTACTTCCTTTATTTGCAGTGACAAAAGAAGTCTCTACATGTAAGTATTACTCAATTTGACAGCTTTGGGCAAATTTTTGAAATGCAAATCAACGTTCCTTACAGATAGCCTGAGGAGTTAGAATACTTCAGGTAAACAAACTGAAAGCAACATGTTTATTAAGTGGATATGAAGAAGCATTTGGAAAATGCTTTTCCTGAATTTTAAAATGACAGTTGCCTCCCTCTCTTAGTTCCTGACTGAAGTTAGTTCCTGAACTTCAGTCAGGCTCCTCTGAACCCTCTTCTCACCTACACCTAAACTTTTGTACTTCCATATTCATCTTTTCATAACCCAGATTTAGCAAGAATACTGCTAAATCAGTTTAGAGAGCATCCCTTACCCTTGATATCTGATCATTCTCAATACCTGATCAAATTCTTCATCCCCACCACTCCTCAAGGAATATTTGATTTCCCTGCCTTCAGCAAGAATCTCATTAAATTTGTTTAACCAGAATCACCTCTTCTGGATATTTCTTAGTAATTTTTCCATCCACTGACCCCAATCCTGCTTCTCGGCTATACACCCGCCTTAGTGCTTGCTGTATTTGGAACTAAGACCAGTTCTATATGTAGTTCTTTATCCTTTGCCATAGCTCCTGAATAAAATCTGTTCTTACCAATTTAACTAGTCTCTGGCTCTGATTTTCTTTAACAATGTTAAGAATGATTGATATTGCTACTCAAATGTCACACCATTCTATTCACACATTTAAACCTTCCTCTATCAGGTAGCAGTACACGATAGTCATGGAAGCTATCAAGAAGCAATAGGAAGAACTGTTATGGGCTAAGTTAATTGCTATGCAATTTGGAAGGAATTGTGGAGCCTGAAGAAATTTTGAACAAATTTAAGAAAGAAGATATGAAAGCATTTTAATAAATAATAGAAATATTTGGATATTAGACTTGAGAAACATACAGCCAACATCAGAAATAAATGAATCAGTCAGGGACTTACCTGTTACAGTTATTTATAAGAACACCTAGGCCGGGAGCAGTGGCTCACGCCTGTAATCCTAGCACTTTGGGAGGCCAAGGCGGGTGGATCACCTGAGGTCAGGAGTCCTAGAACAGCCTGGCCAACACGGCGAAATCCCGTCTCTACTAAAAATACGGAAATCAGCCGGGCGTGGTGGCGCATGCTTGTTATCCCAGCTACTCAGGAGGCTGAGGCAGGAGAATCACTTGAACCTGGGAGGTGGAGGGTGCAGTGAGCCGAAATTGTGCCCCTGCACTCCAGCCTGGGTGACACAGCCAGACTCCATCCCCCGCTACCTCCCCCCGCCAGCCTGCCCCGCAAAAACAAAACAAAACAAAACAAAAAGTATATATTTAGATGATGGAGTTTGTGCTTTAATGGAAACCTGCTGCTTGTTGTATAATTGAAAAAAGCCCTTTAAGTGTGGAATCTTCTGACCCACCGCTGAGACAGAATCAAAGCAAAAGGAGCCAGCTGAGCTTTTTTTCAGAATTCAAAAGATAATTTTAGAAAGATTGATTTGTATAAGTTTCTTTTGTGTTTTACAAAGTGGATCCCCTATAGGACATCTAACAGGCATTTCCATTTGGGGGAGATAATTTATAAAAAACAATTTTTGAAAAATCTCTCCTAAGTACCTATCAAGCTCAACCTGTTATCACACTGGAGAGAATCTGCTATCAGTCAGACTGGAGATTAAATTTTATTTCATTTTATGTTACACAGTTTTATATCCTCAAAAAATTGGCATTCTATTATTCCTTGCTAAAGAGCAACTTCATAAGAAACTCAAAGAACATAATTCTATCCTTTTTTCAGATATTTTAATTGTACTGACTTTATAATATCTTAATACATTGGTTCTAAAAATCTAATAACAATGGTCTATCTTTTACTCCCAAAACATTCATTTATATACACACAAGAACACAATATTGAGAAACAGGTAACGATCAACATGTCCCAAGTAAGAACAGTTGTCCTAGAAAATACCAGCATAAGTCATAAATCAATATTTTGATCAGAATGTTAGGGTATCAATGAACAATGCAATTGTGAATTGTGGCTTTTATTATTTAAAAGTTTCCCTTATCTCATTTAATTATTTTTATCGTTTTGGTCTGATCAAAGTTATAATCACTGCATTAACTTTGTTTCTATTTTGGGGGTTTATTCCTAATTTTTCTTTGAATTTACAATCGTAAATCACTGTGTTTCAGGAGGTTCTTGGTATATTACAGTGCTGGATTTTTTGTACCAATTTAAAATTTGTTTTATTTTAATAGGCAAGTTAAGTCCATTCACATTCTTGTACTCATGTTCTTATTCTTGTTTTAGTCTAAGGTTTAAAATTGAATATAATAAATCTTCATCAATTAGCAATTTTTTTTCAAAGCTTTACCAATCTTCCCTTGATTGGATGGAGGAATATATATATATATATATATATATATATATATATATATTTATGATAGAATTCATGGGTACAGTATTTCCAGTGTTCTTGCCTATTTAGAACTATTTTTCTATAGCCTTGATACTTACAAGACAACTTGGCTGGATATAAAATACTTGTCCTGCACTTTTCTGAACCATGTTAACTGTTTGATCTGTTTTTCTGGAGATACTAAGGATTCTTTTTTCTTTATAGTCCGCTAGTTTTACTAAGTTATGTCTTGAAATTAATAGTTTCAGGCCGGACGCCGTGGCTCACGCCTGTAATCCCAGTACTTTGAGAGGCCAAGGCGGGCGGATCACGAGGTCAGGAGATCGAGACCATCCTGGCTAACACGGTGAAACCCCGTCTTTACTAAAAATACAAAAAAATGGGCCAGGCATAGTGGTGGGTGCCTGTAATCCTAGCTACTCGGGAGGCTGAGGCAGGAGAATAGTGTGAACCCGAGAGGCAGAGCTTGCAGTGAGAAGAGATTGCGCCACTGCACTCCAGCCTGGGCGACAGAGTGAGACTCCGTCTCAAAAAAAAAAAAAAAAAAAAAACAGTTTCAGATTTTTTTTTTTCAGGTACAAGTGGGTCGTTTCAATAAGTAAACACATATTTTCTTTAATTTCTAGAACTTTTTATTGAATCGTGGTTTTTTTTGTTTTTTTTTTTTACATATTGTTGTTTTTATTCTTCAAGGATTTGACTTTTTATGCTGTTGAATATTTTTTGCCTGGTTTTCATTTCTACCACATTTTCTCTGACTTTTTAGACCTTGTAAAAATTATTATTAATCACATGTTAATTCTCTTGATTGTTTCCCTGCTCTCCAAATGTCTCAGTTTTCATTCCAAACTATTCTCCCAAGGGTACCTTGTGATTTGTCCCTTATTTCTCAGATGATTTTGTCTTTTCCTACAATTTCTTTTTTCTCAGTATATATCTTCTTTAAGTTATTTCTGTTTCTCAGTTTTTGAATTTCTGATTCTGTCTTTAAATTCATCTACACACGATTATTTGAGGATGTTTAATTCAGTTAAGCTTCTTGTAGTACATGTCAATGCTTTGTTAAATTTTGGGGGAGAATATTTATTAGCTTAAAACAGTTGATTCCCTTTTCTTTTTTCTTCTTAGGGTAGTTTTGTACCATGTTTGTGTCACCTTTTTTTCTCTGTTTCTATGCATTACATATTCAGTTATTACATCAAGGGTGTTGTCTTCTCTCAGGTTAGTAAAGTGCAGGATTTTTTTTTATTTCAAATTAGGTAACATTGACAGGTGGTGGGGATCATAGAAGTGATTGTCATATCTTGTTTCTCTTTGTTTTCAACAGAATCTTTAGTTTTCTTCATTACCTTCCTACCTTTTCCTTCACTGCCACATCTTGAAGATGAATACTGCTTTTCTACTTATTTCCATCTCCCTGAGAAGCAGATTGTCAGTTCTGGTTCTGTTTACTGTCAAGGACATTATCACTGCTGTGAAACATAAACTTTCAGACTAATTTTCAGTATTTTGGCAATTAGCGTTGTATGGCTTTCTTTCAAAGGATGATTTTACCAATATTTCATTTAAGTACTTGACTTTCCTCTCCTCTTTTTCTCAGTCTTTTAAGTCTTCTCTCTCTCCATCCTGCACAACCACAACCTTGTAATGGCACCAGAATTTCTGTTGACTTTTTTTTTTCCTTTTTTTTTTTGAGACTGAGTTTTGCTCCTGTTGGCCAGGCTGGAGTGCAATGGTGCGATCTCAGCTCACTGCAGCCCCCGCCTCCTGGGTTCAAGAAATTATCCTGCCTCAGCCTCCCAAGTAGCTGGGATTACAGGCATGTGACACCATGCCCGACTAATTTTGTATTTTTAATAGAGACAGGGTTTCTCCATGTTGGTCAGGCTGGTCTCGAACTCCTGACCTCAGGTGATCCACCCTCCTTGGCCTCCCAAAATGCTGGGATTACAGGCGTGAGCCACCACACCTGACCTCTGCTTTATTTTTCTACTTAGAGGTAATTTGACATTCATGGCATAGATCACATGTGGTTTAATTGTACTTTTTGTTGGTACTTTGGCTCTGTGGAAGGATGTATGGAGAAATTCAGATTCAAGAGGCCAACTATATTCTCCTATTCATTTCTCACTGACCAGTAAACCCTTATGTGTAAGATGGAGCCCACAAAATTCTTGAAGTATAGATCTTCAAAACTTGATGCTGAAAATGAGCAATTAATTTTTTCATGGAGAATTTAGGTCAAATATGAACTAAACACAATGTATTTAGTTTCTCTTCTTATCTATGCATCAGATTATTTCAATTAGAGGACTAGAATCTATTTGTCTAAAAAGGCCGAGAGAAAAGTGTAAGAAAGACTGTCACTGGATACCAATTTGGTCAAGACCGCTTAGAACAAGAAAAATCATGCTGTCCGTTCCAAAAGATTTTAAAGTTCACCCATAAAACACCTATTGAGCATCTACTGTGTGCTAGATATTGGCAATACCAAATAAATAGGTGGAACCCTTCAAATATAGTGAATTCTAGATGTGTTTTAGACATCCTGAACCAGAAAATTAAGCTGCATGCATGTGTGAGTGTGGGTAGTGGAGAGATTGATGGAAATAGGTGCCCTGGCATAAGTAGAATGTATAAGAACGCTATTTCCTAGCTCTGTCTTATAAAGAATTTATTAGTGCGAAAGGCAAATGGCTGAACAAGCTTTTGGTGTCTTTGCTGCAATTATTTTTCACTTATGTCAAATGCAACATAAGTTATGCTGGAAGATGACCATTGTGTTCTATGGAGTCTTTCCCAGATCCTCTCATCAAGAGGTCTCTCAGCCCTCAGAACATCAAGGCCTCCTCTGAGTTCTTTATGAAAAATTGGCAGAAAAGTGAAGTAAGAGAATTCAGAGAATTGTGTGACAGAATGTTAAGTAAAAAAAGTGCCATAAATATTGTACATTACTGTATCCACAGTCTATTATCAAAACTCAGTTACTTGGCTCCTCCTAACTACTATGAGATGGGGGTGCATGTTAGGAAGAAAAGAAAATAGGTTTGCTGAACACATAGCAGGCTTCAGCATAAGGGGGAAAAGGATATTTAAAGGAAAGGTGGAAATGTCAAATGAAGGAAAATGAAATGTTATACTTTCCCCCCCCCAAAAAAAAATCATTTTCTGAAAAAAATAACTTTGGCTTTAATGTTACTCTGTATCTTACTAGCTTCTATAAGAAATGCTTCTAAATTATCTGAATAAGCCCCTTTTAATTTTTGATGAATATTAACAGAAATTATTATTAAAAACCATACTTTTAAAAATTTTTGTAGGGTGTAAAACCTACATGCTAGAAATATATGTATAATTATATTTATTGCTTTTAAAAATTAATTATCTAGATAGGAGTACATCTGAAATAATATGTGAAGCGTTTTTTCAGCTTAACTATGTGGTCATCATAAAAATATCTGGGAAAAGAAATAACAATAGGAGGCTTTTTCTACTTTATGCACATAAACGCTTCTTTGAAAGTTGGTTAGTGGCTTTATGGATACAAAGAAAGTGAAGAGTGTGTATGAGTAGAGAAGACATTGGGTCCGAATATTTGCAATCTTTATAAAAGTAATTAGGGATGAAAATAAAGAATGCTTAGTAGACTCAATAGCCCTTTGCTTTAACTTCTAAAATTATTACAGTTAATTTATTACCCTTGTACAGCAAGTAAGAATATTACCCTACCAGAGAAATGGACATTACTTAACGGTAAGCCCTGGATACTGTTAGGAAGTACCTGATGGATTTCATATCAAAGACCCTTTTTCTTTATTAGTGGCTATATCATTAACATATGTTATGTAAATGTAGTGTTTCCAAGGACTTTATAAAATATTCATTAAGTACATATAATAAATAATGGCCAAATGCATCTTAAATGTTCATACAATGGCAGTGGTGAGAGATTAAAAACAATCATTTTTTAAAGCAAACACATTTTGTGTGGACGTCTTTTTTCATGCACATATTTTTATTTAAATTTCCATTTTATTATTCAGATATTCGCATAATTTACTATTTCATTTTAAAGTTAAATATAAGTCAACTGCTTCTTACTTTGCATAATTCAGTATTAAATCATCAAATTTACTTCTCTGAAAATCTGACAATATTATATATCACCCTCCTTGGAATGTCAGTGGTATTTGGCCAGAGGCAGAGACTGTCAGTTATGAAAGAGGAAAATTATAGAAAGGGGTTATTTCCTACAAAATAATATATATATATAGCGTAAGATCATATAACTCATTATTACTCCTCCAACCCACACCCACTCCTCCAAAAAATACTTGATATTTATGCGAAGTACTAAACTAAAGCAATTTAGAGAATAATACAATCTAAAAACTCAAAGACAGAAGATGGCAAATCACTGCTTTCCTTTTGAGAATTGATGTCCTGTCAGTGAAATGGGAAAAATGAGACTGGGAGACAGGTCACTAAGATTTAGCCCCATTTGTCTTGGTTTTTGGGACCATGAAAAAATTACTCAAACTCTCTGACTTAATTTTCTTGTCTGAAAAATGAGAAGAGGGAAGAGAGATAACTTAAAACCGCCTCCAAATTAAGCATTCTGCAATACCTCTTTCTTCATTTCATTGTTACCATCATCACCATTCCTTCCTCATCTATTTAGGATCTGGTTATTTCTCTTGTACTTCAGTCCTCTATTTTAATCACTCTGTTTCTGTCACATTGGCCTTCAGAGTTTGTCACACCTTTCAGTAACGCCCTTTCCCAAGGAGAGTCTTTGTTGGTGCTTCTACCTCTGCCTGGAGAACTCTCCTCCAGATATCTGCATGGCTTGCTCTGTATTTCTTTCAGATTATTACTCACTTGGGCCTTCTCTGGGAGGTGTTCTCTCATTACTGAATTTAAATCAAAACCCATTCCTCCTCCTTGGAACTCCCTATGTTCCCTTGCTGGCATTCTTTCATTCAAAAATAGTATGTGTCAGACGCTGTTTAGATAGTTGGGATATGTCAGTGGACGAAACAGATGAAGACCCTTGCCTTCTAAAGGTTTACATTTGAGAAGAAGATGGGGAGTTGTGGAGGAGGACAGCCAGTGAAATTACACACACATTTGCTTACACAGTAATAGTATGTTTGATGGTGACAACAGCAACAAAAAATAAAATTATTATAGCACTGTTATTAAAATAAACATTTATTATGGTAGGTGGGATAAAATTCTATGACAAAATTAAATAAATATAGCATTTTCAACAAGAATAAGAACCATGTACAATTTTCCACTATTAAATAACTTGTTCATATAGTTTATAAAAAAGATAATAATGAGTATTAAATTATTATGTCTTTTATGTCCAAATAGATATATTTACAATAAATTATAGGATTTTTATTGAAGACATCATTATTTAAAATAAGGCAGAAATTATATCTTTTAAAACAATTTAAATTTAGGATAATATTTTATATATCAATTTAAAAGTATTTAAGTTTGATTTATAACCTTACAAAATTCCTTGAAGGAACAATTTAACAAAATTGTTTTGAGAGCCATGCAGTAACTTGGTTAGGTTACAGAGCAATATCAAGGAATCAAATTGATTGGGCCATAGGACCCCAAAGCCAGACTCTTTCCATTGTGCTAATTGGTTTTCAATAATTCCTTCCTCTTACCTGAAAATTTATGCACCACGTGGGCCATTGATATTTGCTGAGTAATAACACACACGTACACTAAATGTTTATTTTTGAATGAATAAATAAATAAATGCATCTAAAATTAACTTTTGACTCAAAGTCAAATTAAAGTAAAAGCAGGGAGACTGGGCTGCGCCTGGTGGCTCACGCTTGTAACCCAGCACTTTGGGAGGCCGAGGCGGGCCGATTACCTGAGGTCAGGAGTTCAAGACCAGCCTGACCAACATGGAGAAACCCCGTCTCTATTAAAAATACAAAATTAGCCGGGCTTGGTGGCACATGTCTGTAATCCCAGCTACTAGGGAAGCTGAGGCAAGAGAATTGCTTCAATCAGGGAGGTGGAGGTTGCAGTGAGCTGAGATAGCTGAGATAGCGCCATTGCACTCCAGCCTGGGCAACAAGAGCGAAACTCCGTCTCAAACAAATAAATAAATAAATCAAATAAATAAATAAATAAATAAATAAATAAATAAAAGAAAGCAGGGAGAGTGTTCTTTTATTTTCCCCTCAGCACACATATTTACAAACATTTTCTAAATTGCATTGAGTTGAGGATCAGAAATAGAGCTACAAGAATCCATAGCACAGGATCTTTCCCAAGGAGTACATGCCCAGAGGAAGCATGGCAGAACAGCACCCAGCACCTAGGCAGCCAAGCTGCTGAGCACGGAGAATAAGACTGAGATAACTACCAACCTGGAATGGCCCCAAACAGGAGTGATAGGATCTTTTTAAAGTCAAGGTAAAAGGGAGGTACTAAGAATAGTAAAATAGGATCCTTGTGGAGTTTGGTAAAGATCTCCTAATTCTCTTTGCAGCTTTTAATACTGACAATGTTGATCTTCTGTACTGAAAGAATGTTGAATCAGAAATTGGGTAAGAGGTATCCCGATCCCACTTTAATGACAGATTTCATTTTTTTTCTAATTAATGCATTTCTACAATGAAAGAAGTTCTCCTCTGTTTTCTCTAGGAATAATACAGGTTCTAAATTTCTATAAAATTAACATTTAGAAAGGGGTATTCAGCACTGGTGGTTTGGTGCTTTCCAGATCAAAAGCATAATTCAGCGTATTTATATTAAAGTAATGAAGCTCATTAATGCAGGCTAATACCAAACCTATACTTCCCAGAGTCAGAATTTCTGAACAAATTATTTTCTTAGAACAAATCCATCACAGTTCAAAGATGGGAAGGGAATCTGAGATTGTGATTTAATTTGTTTATTTAGTCATAAGACATTTACTGAAGGGCTGGTATGTCTACGTTTCTATAGGTGTGTGGTTATAGGATATGGATGGTTGAGAAGAAAAGGACTGAGATTTGGGGGTTGAGGGACAGATTAGAAAACAGCATCATTTAGTTGGGGAAATGGTGTTCAACTAAGCAGCTGGATGGGAGCAGCACCTTTTGCAATTCATCATTTCCCTGAGTGTTTTTCCTTCTATGGAATGTTCCCCTTTACTTTCTTGACATTTTTCCAAACTCACTGCTAATGGAAAGAAATTGTGCTTTCCAGGACTTTAAAAACTCTATTCATCTTCACTGACTGATTTTCAAGGATGATTGATGAGACACAAAAAAGCAAAGAATATTAAAAACTAAATATTACCAGTCATTATTTATTTGCTGTATGCTGACAGTTTATTTTGAACTTAAACAAAGAAGAAAAATAGACATTTTCACTAATATTTTCTCAAGTATTTTATCATTTAGGATAAACCTCATCTCCTTAGGTAAATGAAATACCTAAGGAGTATTTCAGTATGCAGTGCCCTGCATACCTGTGCCAACATACGTAAATACAACTCTCTCTGTAGTGCCATTCTTACAGCATAATAACTAATGGAGACAATTACTGGAGTCTCATCTACATGAATGGGTGGTAGTAACTACAGACAATTCCAAAGCATTCAGATTTTAAAATGTGTATAATTTGTCATAGGAGTTATTGTAGATGTTAACATCTAATCCATATGAGAATTAACATTTTTATCATTTGCCACAATAAGAATTTACTCTGTCTTGACACCCTGATCCTGCAATGAAAACATTTTCTGATATTTCAGATAATCATGTTAGTAACTAATGGGCACCAACGTACACCCAGGGCTGAAGGTTTTACTTTCATTGGTTTAGAAGATTATCAAAGCATTAAGGCACCCGTGATTTAAGTGTTGTAATATCTGCATACATCCTAAGCATTTTCTTTTGTTTGATGAATCTCTATCCTACTTGTAACAATTTTGTAAAAACACTTTGAGAAGAGATCATAGAACAGTCAACTGCCTACCTTATCAGAAGGGCATTGGGAGGGCACAAATAATATTTTTACCTCACCTCTAATATCTTTTTACCTCCTGCCTGGAACTTCCCATTTTGTGCCTTGTGTCATGAATGTGTTTGGCTTCCTAGACTCTTTTCTTAAGACATCATTAGCTTCCCTCAGCTTCCATAGTCCTTCATGAAAAAAACTGAAAATGGAGGATGCACCATATCCTGAATAAAAGGCACACTCTTTCATGGCCTTATGTAGACCATATCTATTTAAATTAATTACGGTAATAATGGTGATAATCTTTATAATATTATATTTTCATAGGGTTCTTTTGGTTTATACATTATTTTAACTGTATTTTTCTTTTCACAACATATGTGAAATGACATCAATCTAAAGGCAATGGCTAATAGGCTGGGTGTCAGATGCAAGATAGGCAGTCCTGATAGGCTGGAATGATGGGACAAACCCAGAAAGATAAAATGTAACAGAATCATGCAAAAATCTTGTATTTTAGTCAATAATCAATGTGACAATTACAAAACTACAAGAATGAGTCAGTGCTGGTATGACATCTGTTCAAATGAAAAAAGATGTGGAGGTTAGGATCAGATCTACATAATTATCTGACACAACATAAAATTTGAAGGATTTGCACAGTTTTAGAACAGATTGTGACCACATTATTAATTTTCAACATATCACTTGTTGGTCCACTAGGCTGGATTTGTTATGGTGACACAAACGCAACCACTGACTAGATCAGTCCCTGGACTGGATTTCATCTTGCCTCCACAGTAAACATGCTTCGGCTCCACACAGTACCCTGAGATGAGCTCTGCCTAAAGCTGGGCTGCTTCTACTGGCTTCTAGTCACCTGACAGGCAGAGGCCTTGGCTCCCTAGAGACCGGGAACATGGTGTCTGGCAGACAACACAGGGTCTTCCACAGTCAACATTTACAGAACTGAATCATACCTATTCTGTCTAGAGCAGTGGTTCTTAAAATATGGTCAAATAACCCTTAGGGTCTGAGAGGCCCTTTCATAGGGTAAATGAGGTTCTCCCTTTTCCCACCTGTCTGTATAAAACCAGCTTTCCTTATGTACTCAACCAAAACAACATACTTTGGTATATTGAACACAGAAACAGATAGACAAATGCAATTGTCTTTTAAGCTATGCATCCATGGATAATTTAAAACAAAACTTCAGTTTTAATTTATAGTATGGTAGATATCCATAAAAATAATTCACATAAACAAAGCTCTTCAGGGTGCTCAGTAATTTTCAAGTGTTTAGTGTGATCCTCAGATCAAAAAGTTTGAGTGCCACTGATCTAAGGTAAAACTTCACGCTTCCAAATAAAAAAAAGCTATAATTATTCACACATCAATTAATAAGTATTTCAAAAGCCTATAATCAAAGATGACACAATTTGAAAACATACTTGGACAAGTTGTCTATATGACTCCAGATCATTTCTTTTTTCTCATTTCCTTTTATTTTTCTACTGTTTCTCCTTTCTCAATGTCATATATTCATTGCTATTGTGCTTATATGTCTCCCTTTTTTTCTTATAATCTTTCGCTTTTTCACTCATTTTGTCCCTCTTGCCATATCCAACTATTTCTCTCAATACTCTTTCTCCCTTTCTAGAACTTGCTGTCATTTTTTGCTTTTCCACTTCACCACTATCTTACCTGTGCATAATATCAAATTATAGAATTAAAAATTAATGCTGTGCTTAATCAATAAAGTTTTAGTAAATTTCCTCCAAATCACTCCCTCTACTCTCATCCCAAGACAGCTAATATTAAAATTTTGGTGACTAAAAACCAAAACAACACCAAAAATAAATTTACAAGTTGTACTTAAATGTAATGCTTGCATTTTTTTCTTGATACGCTTTTCAGTATTCTTAGGAAAACATAAAGAGAAAATCAAGTTAAAATAAAATAAAATTATTATATTTATAAACTAACATATGAGGAGTCTACAAATGAGAAGAGTAAGCAAAATGTGAAGAAAAAGGAAGAAGTTTCTTTGAAAAGGTTTGAAGCCAGGGGCTCAGAGAGATGGAACATGCCAGGGAGCCATGCAATGGAGCATGGTTAGAAAATTTGGGACAATTTAATAATAGATGTCAAATTTAAAGTTTTGCTTGCTTTGTGTTTAAATTATACTCCTTTGTTTCTCCTCTTTAATAAATTACATGACACAAAAATATGAGGGGAGTTCTACTGTTTAAACCCATCATGGAGTGGAGGCTGACTGGTCAAAGAGGAGGGCAGCCTTGGAAGCTGAGAGCAAATGTTGAAGTACACGAGGCCAATGAAATGGCTGCAGATGTGGGCTGACTCAGGGATAACCCACAGGGATCTGCGATCTATCAAATTTGGAATCACTAAAGGTACAAAGAAGGTATACTGTCACAATGTGTGTTATGCTGGGACCTGAACAATTCCATGGAGACATTTTCTGACTTTTAAGCCAGTTCCTTTAACAACCATTTTATTATATGGTTGTATTATATGGGTTCGCTAAATTCAAAGCTAACTGATGTCAGGCTCCTGTTTCTTTTGTATATCTATAACAATGATACTAGTGTTAAACATGACATTAAGTGTAGCATGTATTCATTAAAAACTGGTGACTGGTTCTCTGCTGATATAAATAAATGCATCAAATATTTTGAAACCAATAATTCAAAGAATTAGGTATTTAGGTTGTGAGATTACACAAAACTGTCAGTCTGGGAAAATGGTTAAGGAAACAAGTGCTAGAAGCTTAAGACATTTCCTGGATATTTACACATTATGTGGCTTTAGGAGAGTTATGAAGTAATTAGTCCTCTTTCATAGTTGCCTCATCTATAATGTAGGGTTAATAATAATACCCACTATGGGGTTGTTATGAAAAGTAAGTGAAACAATATATGTAAAGAACTTAAACTAGTGACCAGACAATCGTAAGTTCTTGATAAACATTTACTGAGATTTACTTTTAAACCATTTTATTTGGAATGACTCAAATGATTTGTCTTTTTCAATGTTTCATCATGGTCTCAGGGTCTATCTAGCTAAAATATGATGTTTTTTATAAAACCACAGCTCACATATGTTCATATGATGTTGTCCCATCTGTTTGAAATATTACATTTCAATCAACTGGTGTTTTGCTTTAATGAATACACCTTGTTTGATGTTCCTTATATTATCATGGGAATGCCAATTGTTCATTTTTCTGTTGTTTAATTAATGAATTAGTAGAGAAGAGAATATAACCAACAATCTGGTTTCTAAAATTGTTTCAAACACATGTTAGACTGAATTGAAAAATAGTTTGAATCTAGAGTAGTCACTCCATTTATTACTTGGTTAGGGTTGTTTTCTGTTGCTAGCTCTTCTTAATACATAAATTGTAGCATCACTAGTATGGCACTCCAACTCTCTGGAGGAAAAGTTAAGTGAATTATGGAGAGAAAACTGGCAAACCAGCACTGACGGACATGATGATAGTGAATCTTGGCTTGTGAAATTCCAAAGACAGTGTGTAGTTCCCTTTCATAAACAATGACACAATAAGAACTACCAGGAAGTTGTCCAGGGTTTGATAGAAAGATCATTGAGCAACAGTGTCAGTGGAGCTAAATTCTCGTAACTTCAAATGCTGCTTCATTAAATTAATTCAGACAAGTCACAATGACAGCTCTAGCTCAATTTCTTTAGCTCTAAATCGCAAGCTCTGTACTAGATATGTTCTTTTTATTTCCTATACATTTAATCAACAAACAACTGCACGACAGCTAGGTCCTCTGTTAAGTTTTAGGGACACAGAGGTAAAAGGGGTAAATTCTATCTTCAAGGAACTCACAGCAGAATGAAGGATAAAAATTAAAAAGATAATTACATCATTGTGCACTAAATGTTATGATAGTTAATTGCAGGTTCTAATTTAGCAAAGAAGAGGGAATGCACTCTAACCTTGGGGAGAATTAATTATTTCTCTGAGAAGGCAGGACATCCTGAATCTTGAATAGTGAATATGTATTAATAGTTAATGATGCACATGGGTAAGAAATAGAGGAAACTTACAGGCAAAGGAAATAGCATGTGCCGAAGTTCCAAAGGCTCAGGCAACAAGCGGTATTCAGGCATTTCTGCTAATTCAGTATAGATGGAGCTCAGACTGGATGTAAGGTGTACAGCTTGCAGATGGAGGCTGGAGAGAAAATCTAAAGTCATATCACCAAGGGCCCATTGTGTCATTAAACATTTTAAACTTTCTTCTGAAAGCAATGGGTAATTGAGAAGGGATTTCCTTTTTTTTTTTTTTTTTTTTTTTTTTTATGAACGAGACATACTCAGAATTGCTTTTTATTTGTTTGTCTGAGACAGGATCTTGCTCTGTCTCCCAGGATGGAGTACAGTGGCACAATTATGGCTCACTGCAGGCTTGAATTCCCTAAGTTAAGTGATTCTCCCACCTCAGCCTCTCTAGTAGCTGAGAGTGCAAGTGTGCACCACCAGGACAGGCTAATTTTTAATTTTTTGGTGTGTAAGGACAGTATCTTACTATGTTGTCCTGGCTGGTCTCAAACTCCTGGGCTCAAGTGATCCTACTGCCTTGGCCTCCCAAAGCACTAGGATTATAGGTGTAAGCAACCTTGCCCAGCAGAATTGATTTTTGAAAATAAAATCTACCAGCAAAAATGAAGGAACAGATATAAATAGACATTTCTGGGAGCAGGAATACCTGTTAAGAATCAGCTGTGTGAAATCTGAATGAGAAAAGGTGAAGGCTGCACAGAAGACTCCAGCAGTAGAGGTGGTGTGGTGTTATGGTGTTTTGGTACATATTGGTTTGCGTCCAGGGTTCCTGGTTCATAACTCCCATAGTAATGCCTGTTTCAGTCTTTTGTTACAATGTTGGATGTATTGGGCCTCAGGGGCAGGCCTCAGGAAACGGAATCCCCTTCTGTCCTCCATCTGCCCCAAAGCAGAACTCTAATCATTCCTGCCTTTCTGATTATGGGTTTTAAGACCCTCCCCAGAGAGGGTCCTGCCCAATACCTGAGGGAGGCAATGGTAACATTGTGAAGCTTCCATAAAAAACCCAAAAGGACAGGGTTTGAGGAGCTCAGGACAGCTGAACACATGGAAGTTCCTGGAGGACAGCACACCCAGGGAGGGCATTGAAGCTCCATGCCCCTTCCCCTATACTTTGCCCTACGTGTCTCTTCATTTGTATCCTTTTGAAATATTCTTTTCAATAAACTGGTAAACATAAGTAAGTGTCTCCCTGAGTTCTCTGAGCAACCCCAGCAAATTAATCCAACCTAAAAGGTGTTAGTGAGAACCCCAACGTGAAGCCAGTTGGTCAGAAGTTCCAGAGGCTCGGACTTACAACTAGTGTCTGGCATGAAGGGGGGAATATTGCGGGCTGAGACTCCAACCTGTAGGATCTGACGGTATCTCCAAGTAGACAGTGTCCCCCCTGACTTAGAGGAGACCCAGTTCACTACTTGGTGTGTCAGAAAAAAATAAAACAAATCAAAACACGTATTTGGCCACAGAAGTCTTCCATGTTAATGATTGCTGTTGTGGTGGCATCAAAGTAGAGAAAAAATTCAGTTAAAGGGGAGAGATTTTTCCATTACAGATAGGAAGTTTTGTAATAGAATGAATAGATACTACGGAAGGGAATCTGGAAGAATTGGAGACTGATCGAATAGATGAGGTATGGAAGATAGTTATTTTTTTCTGGGTGGATGGGATGGTGACGTTTGCTAAGGGAACATAGGAATAGTAACAGGTTGAACAAGATAAAAAATTTCCATCCAGGAGAGGTTCAATTTTAGGTGCCTGTGGGCTTATAATGAAAGACATTCATAAATTGGACATGTGTGTCTAGAGATCGGGAGATGATCCCTCAAATCTTTTCATATACTATAACTTAAATGTATTTAAAAAATTAACTATGAAAAACTTTTTTAGTGTTAACTGCCTACTGGCCATTGGTCTAAATCTAAATAATTAAATGAGTGAATATTAAGTACTTGCTATATGCATTGCTCTTGCTTTGAAGTAGCTCATAACTCAGGAGGGATATAAGCCTTGTTGTCTAACTTACAAAATAGAAAATCAAAATGTCAAACAAAATGTTTAACTTTTAACTTTGTAACTTGTTATGGAGACCTCTCAATCACCTCTTCCCAGATAAAATTCCTACTTGTTCAAGCTAGAGGTTCTTTTGGACCCTTTTCCACTCCCTATCTCTCTTGTCTTCTTACCTGATTTTTTGATTATCACAAGCCTGTACATATCCTGTATGACACAGAGTCAGAGAATATACCCAGGACTCTGCCAAAGTTTTACAAGACGTGCCAGACAATAGCTTGCTGAACAACAACACTCTACTCTCATGAATATACTTTAAGCTCTTACTCCCCCTGCTACCATTGTTCATCTATTCAACAGTGGCTAATAAATAACGACAACTTATTTTCCTTCTCACAATGTCAACCTTTAATTATGGAATTAACTTATATTATGTATATAACTTAAAAAGCTAAATAATGCAATTGATATGCGTGTAAAAGACCTGCACTTAAATCATTATAAAAATAATGGCTGCTCTGAGAAATTTAATTAGGATTGTGTAAAGAATAAAGAGCTGTTTATAGGAGTGATTTATTAATTGGGCTTATATGTTTCTATTGTGTTATCCAAGGCAATTTGTAGGATGTAAAATATAATTTGAAAAGAAATGATGAATATTTCCTAACTCTATCTTTTCGAATACTTCATGGGCTTTATCATATAACCTCTCAAATAAAACTCTAATTCCTATTACATACAGGATCAGTTCCAAACTCCCTAGTTTGAAACTCAGAAAATCTTCCTAATCTGTTAGCCTGAATTTGAACAAAAAAGTCCAGGGGCTGGTGATTTATCAAACTGCTCCTTTCCACACTGTTGACATTGCCCCAGTCATGTCTCTTATCTACTCATCTCTTTCTTCTCTATTTAAACTCATAACATTTAGCTCAGTTTCCCTTTCCTAAGAACTTACCTGATCCTCCCAGTCTTTAATGACATCTAATTACCTTAAGCACTAATTATCTGCCTTCTCTCACACTCTAATAATATACATAGGTCTGTAACTTCGAGTAGCCTATCAAAGTAAGTGCAGAGAAAGTGGCCAGGAGTGAGCAGGAGATAACAGTTCTATCTTGCCCACCAGTAAAGGCACATTGCATATTTTTTTCAAGTCTTGGAGGCACTTTTTGATAGATACTATTTCATGCGGATAATTAAATGGGGCCCAGAGAGGTTTGAAAACTTACCACAACCCTCTCAACTTTTAACAGGAAACACTATTTGAATCCAGTACTGCCTGGCATATGTTCTTCATCCTCTTACCTATGGCCACGTTGTAGGGGTATAGGCTTTGAAGTCAGGGTACCAGGATTTAAATTGCAATGCTGCTCCTTGTTAGCTGTGTGGATTAGTTTAGGAAATGCTGTCTAAACTCTTTGTTAAGTAATGTACATACTTACTAGTGGTAGGTTTGTGAGCAAGAACCCTAGGCCCTGATACATAAGTTATGCTCACTTCATACATAAGGAAATTGAGGCACAGGGAGTTTAGGAAACTTGTCCAGAGTGGTATAATAAGACACGCAACTGGATTTCAATCCCAGGCAGTCAGCCCACACTCTGAACTAGTATGCTCATTATTGTGATAGCTTCTATGGAAAGCTATCATAACCCCTTCAAGCAACAACAGATTTCTTATGTATAAAATGGGTATAGGATTGTTTTGAGGATTAAATGGGATGATAAGGAAAAACTAAGCATAATGACTGGCACATAAAGGAACTAGATAAATATTTTTTGTTATCTTCATCATTTTATTATGCTGTCTGGAGGGCTGGGGGGAAGGGACTCAATATTTTTACCCCACTCGAAAGTGATTCTGAGCATATTTAAATGTTCTACCTCGTATTCGTTGATTTGATTATTAAAATGTTAGGTGTTTTAAAAGATGGTGAAGAAAATAAAAGGCATTATCAAATATTGACAGATACATGGATTAGTAAAAAATTATATTTAAATCATAGTAAATGATGGAGCATTGTTTTATGCTTTCATATGCAAAGTAGTTCCTTGTAGAAGAAATTTCCTCTTTAGATCTTATATCCATTTAACAGCAGAAACCAATAGTATAATCTACTGCAGAATCTGAACACTTGCTTTAATCATACTTGCCTACAATAGAGTCATACAAATGTATTTTGGACCCTATCACATCAGTTTCTATCATTACCTCCTTTACTCATAGCTAAATGCTCCCAAGGCAGAGTTCTTGGCAGGATTTGGACACATTGGAACCCTTTGACCACTTGCAATTCCCCACTGAGAGGGGAAATCAGCTCTTTGTTGAAAGTTAGCTTTGCTTTGTCCCCATCTCCAAATTTGAGCCAGCCTCTCTGTAGATGTATGTCTGTGACTGCAAGGATGTCAACGCTAGATTGTGCAGCTGGGTCAGTATCAATATCCTTTCTGATAAAAATGAAGGACCTGAAGGTAGACAGGATTATGATGGCCCCCAGATGAGGACAGAAAGAATTTAAGATGTGGTTAAAAGGTGTCTCTTTGACGCAATTTATAAATGTGTTACTAATAAGATTAGTAAGAGTTAGGAATTTCACAAAGAAGACTAATCTTTAACTCCTAATAGCTAAATTGGACTGTGTCGAGTAACATGTTTAAATAAAGAAAGGACATAATAATGAAAGGTGGTCTATATGGACTCAAGAATATTAATTGAAGCATAATTACACACCAGAGGGTTCATTCGGTAATGACTATGGAGGAGACAAATGATATCTGGAAAATAAGTATTTTAATAATTAGAAAGACAGACTTAGGATACGCTGGGTAAAATTTTCCATAGCTCTTTTCAGTTCCTTACATGCTGTTTCATGCCCTAAAACCCATCTGCTTTCCTAGTCTGTTTTCTTGGTACCTTGATAATAGAAATATTTCCTGAAATAGCAGAAAATAAGGTGATTCGCCAAAGAATAACTCTCATTGTAAATTGGCCATTCTGCTCTTTAAATTGTTTAAATTTGATTAGAATGAATTAGTCTCACAGATTCTGTTACTCCCATGATGCATTCATAAAAGTTTGTTTGTGAACCTGCAAAACCAAGAAGAAATCCTGACATGTAGAGATGCCCTCATGGTGATATATGTGGTTTTCAATCTGCTGATTGTTTTCACTTACACTTGAGTTTTCAATTATAGCTGTGCATTGGATTCACCTTGGTTACTGTTAAATGCATCAATTCATGGGTAACCCTTCAGGCTTATGGAAGTAGCTAGGGCCTGATACACTTATTTAAAAAGCTTTTGAGCTGGTCCTGTTGTTACATTTTCTATGCCTTCTGAAAATATGGCCATAGAATAAGGTTAAGGCCCTATTCATGAGAGAAGAGCAACCTGATAAATCAGTGATTGCTTCTCAGTTATGTATTTAAATAACAATCTCAAAAAATTGAGAACTAGCCATATTCTTACGAAGAAAAGCTGTGTAAGCAGCATAATTCTCTCAGTGCTCCCCATGGGGTCTCCTCCAGAGACGTGGCCTCTGGGAGAGCTTGATGGATGTCTGGTGATGAAAACAATGATGAAATGGCACTAAGACACTAAGATGGAAATTATGGTTGTGGGTGCTTGACAACTCTGTATCAAAAGCTGAATTAGAGACAGATTAGTTAAGACAATCTCTCAACTTCAAGTATAATACCCCTAAATCAAAAGAGGGTGCCCATGATATCCTTCAAGTTATCCAGAAAAGAGTCAAAAATGATTAAGTAAAATATATTCATCATTATCCACAAAAGGGCGGGTTCATACTACATTTTTTGTAGCTCCTTTAGTAACTCCTGAACACAAACACAAAAGGAATTCTTCACTGTGTTTGAAAAAAGATGTAATTTAAAATATAACACAAAGATAAAATCCACAGGTGTAACTTTAAATAAATGACATTACTTAGTACCAAGGATGGTACTGGAAGACTGGTTATGAGGTTTTCGGACATGTTGTTGGTCTAGGAGAAAAGGATGTGGATTCCAAGGAACATAAAACTTGAGAGGTGTACTACAGGTCTAGTAGGCAAGGATGTGAATGCAGAGAAGTAAGCTAAATGAGCCAGGAAAGACAGGTACCTTGGTGTTGGCAGGCAGAAATTTAAGGTTACGGGTTAGCAATAGCAACCTAAAAATTAGAATTTTGTAAAGGTGAATTCCACACCTAAGCCCTCAGTTTTTCTCTGAATTTTATTGGCTTCCATAGTGTGTGTGGATAATCTACATGAGAAGGTTTATGTACAGGGTCCAGTCCTGTGTGCAAAAGTAAGAAATAAGTGAGGGCATATAAATAATATCCCTAGATCTGCTCATACTGGACAAGCAACAGTTGTCTCTTATTATTGCACATGCAGAAGCCTAACCTTACCAGGAGATTTTTGCACAATACTATATTTAATATTTAATAATACAAGTCAGTATTTACACTTTAAAAAGTCACTGACAAAAACAAAGTCCAGGGTATTAAAGAATCACCAGTGCTCTCTGGAAAGCTAGGCCAACACTGTGAAACTCATCAACACTACAGCACACTGAATCTAAAAAAACGATGAAAGTAATATTCCACCCAAGATTGTGCAGACACTGTCATCAAAACTAATAAACATTTATTGCAAAAGATTATTGGGAAGCTTCCCGAAGCTGTTTTCTCCTAGGGAAATATGAATTTACAGGAACTATGGTTTCAAGGAAATTCTATCACCCGTCATATTTTAGGCTGAGAAATGACCAATAGGGGACAGAGTAAGTGGCGGCACTTATGAAACAGGAAGTCAGCACTTGACAGCCATATTATTACACCTTGAACATATTGAAGAAATAAATCATAAAGGTCGTAAAGAATTTGGGCCTTTGAAATCTGGGCTTGGGAGCAAAAACCAAAGTCTATGGAGACTACAGAGATGTATTCTAGGCACTGTACTCCTTTGAGTTGCTCCAGGCATTAGTAAGGTCCTGACAGTCAAGCATTTCCTGGGCTTCACCAGGGAGGAATGAGCAGGACGATAGCTTTTGACTTAACAGAACTGCCATGATCTTTGAATTGACCTCAGCAAACAAAGCAAACTGCCTGCTTCCTTACTCTTGCCCCGGATACTTCAAATTTCCATAATAAACTTTGATTTAATTATAATCATGGGATTTTTCTTTTCCCTGGTGTGAGTTCTGGAAAAAATGAAATTCCTTGTTCTTGTTCTGATGATAAAGGGTGCATAAGCAAGTCTAACCATTAGTCGGGCGGGGGGTGGGGGGAAGTATAAAAATGTAGGTTGCCAGTGGAGACTGTAGATATAGTATATTGAGTTATATATTTCTTTAGGCAGGAGGACTAGCTAACAGTATGAAATGCTTATTCATATTTGTTATATCCAAGTTTTCTTTTTGCATGCCTTCTCTTGTCCTATAATATATTGTTCTAATCAGTAGACCTATTTTCTGCCCTCTTTGATACCACAATCTTACTTATTGTTTGAGTTAAATCACAGAGGCCTGTAGCCCTTGGCTTTCTCAAAGTGAAGCACTATATATAAAATGAGTTATTGCAAATAAGACAAGGGCCAGTGCCATAAACCTGTCAACCTCATCTCCAGGATTTTCATTCCAAATAGCACTACATACTTTCTTAATATTACTTCGCTTTGAAAAAGGACAAGCTTCTATTAAAGTTAGACATCTATGAATCTCATGTTTCAACACATTCCCAATAACACAAACGAACTAGGAATATTAAACATGGATCATTCTGAAAAGTTTTTTGGTAAGGATGTAGTGTATGTGCACGCACATGCATGCACACGCATTAAACTGGCATTCCATATTTAGTTACCATGAGAAGCAGATGGCATTTAGTGTGGGTTTAAGATTAGGGGTATAGCACCTTATAGTTTTCCATATTCCACCCAGGAACATCAAATAATTATGGGGCAGCAGATATTAATATTTTCTCTAGCAATGGAGCTAATCTTCCAAGTGATGGACACTTTTTTTTTTTTTTTTTTTTTTTTTTTGTATATCATCTAAGGCAGAACCAGATGTAGCAAATGGCTTGGGCCAAGAAATTAAATGAGCTCAGAAGCCAGCCATCCTTGGGAGGATTTTGGTGTGTCTTGCCTGGGCAACACATAATAGAATTTTGGACTTTCTGGATCTGCATGAGAAGAGGCACCATAGAGTGAACAAACAAAGCAAACTAGAAATGTATCAGGAAGATTTTAATTTTGGCATAGCATCTGGTAAATGTATTATCTCTAAATTAAAGTGGTAATTACACTAAGATAGAATGAACTGAGTAGTAGTTTAGCAGCCAAGTAATTTGCTGCCATAGTACATGGTTTAGAAGCACAAGCTTAGTTGTAACTGTTGATAGTAATGTTGATGTGTCCTTTTTTTATGTATTTCAAATATCAAATAATTCAAATCACTCGAATGTATAGTGATACAAAAATTACCTTTGAATCTATGAAAGGATGATCAAGTAAGTGACTAGCATGAGAAGCCCAGGTGTGAATTACTATTCTTAGACATAAAGATTCTACATTATCTGCTACTCAAGGAATAATCCAGCTTTAGATTCACCCGGGAGCTTGCAAGAAATGCAGACACTAAAGACTCCATCCCAGACCCACTAAATTAGATTCTAATTGGAAGACATTGAAGTTTGAGATGCACTTCGGTACTACACTCAGAAGATTTGATACATCCTTGTGTGTGTATGTGAGTAGGCAGGACACATACCCAAGAATCACTCATAAACATCACACTGTCATTGAAAATTCAAGTCTATAAAAAATAAATGTTTCTCGTCAGGTGCAGTGTCTCATGCCTGTAATTCCAGCACTTTGGGAGGCCAAGATGGGCAGCTTGCTTGAGCCCAGGAGTTCGAGACCAGCCTGGGCAACATGGCAAAACTCTGTCTCTACAAAAAAAATGCAAAAATTACCCAGGCATGGTGGTATACACCTGTAGTTTCAGCTACTTGGGAGGCTGAGGTGGGAGAATTACTTAAGCCTGGGAGGTCGAGACTGCAGTGAGTTGTAATTGCACCACTGCACTCCAGCCTAAGGGTACAGAGTGAGACCCTGTCTCAAGAAAGAAAAAAATAGCTTATTTTTTAATATATTGAACCCTTGAGCCTATTACTAATATTGTTCCCTGTCTCCTGCTCCTCAGGACCCTCTTGCTTCCAATCTTCAACATAGCTGCTCTTCCCTACTGGCCCCACACCAAAAACGAGCTTGCACAGGGGCTGTCGGCTTGAAGAATGTATGGAAATGAAATATGTAAATACATTTCCTCTATTTTTTTTTTCCAAAGAGGAATGACATGATCATCTTTTTAAGATAGTAGAAGTCATTGTTAGTATTTATTGAGGACATACAATGTGCAAGTCTTTCTTGCAAGCGTTTTATATACATCATCTCGTTTATCCCCAAAATGACACTGTGACATGGGTATAATTATTTATCTGTTTTATGGATGTCAACAGTGAGTTTCAGAAACTTTAAATAATTACCTATGGACATAAGGCTATCATAAGGTAGAAGCAGACTTCATTCAAAACCACAATGTTATTCTTGCTTTGGGTAGAGTATTCAAATTACAGGGATTTTACACTGGTCCAAGCTTGAGCGATATCAGGAGTTAATAGCAGTTATCATAGACAAGATATACATGAGAAATTGGACTAGTATAGCATAATTAGGTTAGAAACAGGACAGCAAACAGAATGAAGAGTTCACTTATCTCTCCATCTATCTAAATTAATTCAATTTTTCATCTTGCATACCAAAGTTCCAGCACTTTTAACTGATGGACACTGATGAAATATCTCCTTTCGAACTTCAGTAAACACTTATTTGACTTAAATTACTTTGACCACTTACTAACTTGACTTGTTTTATTGCTCCATGAAATGTGAAATTTCTCCAGTTAAACTCTGACTTTCTTGTGGGGATGAGAATCATTCTTACACTTTTTTTGTATTTTATTTTACAGAAAAGACAGCAGATGTCCTGGCTTTAGCTTTTGTTTAACATGCTTATGGATCAATTAACTAGCAGGTTCTGGACAACTCTTGATTTTAAAGGATGTCCTACAGTGGGTCCAGGATTTAGACATGTGCAACAAGTGGTAAGTAACCCCACCTCAGAGGCTAAGAAGGCCTCCTTAGAGAAGTTCCAGGAAGTTTATGTCAGGGACAATTAGGCTTAAAGCACAGTCTTTATTCCGTTTGTGAACTGAAGTTCATCCATGACAACACAGCATATTAACTAAATAATTAACTTGAAAAGATCTGAGAGATATTTTATAGAGAGCAGTAGAATTTTAGATCTAAAGCAAACTTTAGAGAGGATAGCATTCCAACTCCCTGAATCAGAAGTCAGAGTTCATAGAGAATAAGAGAGTTATCCAATGTAGCCAAGCAACACTCAAAATAGAATCAAGGTCTCCTGATACCCTGTCCAGTATTACTCTGCCATATGATGCTATCTTCACAGCCAAGCACATCTGATGTTATGATTGAGTAATAAAACTTCCTCATTAGAAAGGAGTCTGAATGCCACTAATCTTGTAATGAAACACTTGATTCCAAGTTCCACAATACAGTCAAAATGACACCAGAATAATCCAGCAGATAAAATTGCACTTACAGTTAAAAGCCCAAATGGTCAGCAATGGGATTGGGAGATGCTGTGAGAGAATTAGCTATGCCTTCGTATTATTCCAGAACGTATTGGGTCTGGTGTCCATTACCAAGCTGGACACCAGTGATGGGATCCAGCCAATGATGCCAATGATGTTAACTCCATTGAGGAAAGGATTAATTAACATTGAAACTTTCAAAATATGGACACATAAAAACAAATTGAAATGCACCCCAGTCATCCAAAGATCATTCAGAAAAAATAATGATGTAGATGATTTAGTAGATGAACTAAAACACAGTGACTACAGATTTTCTCTGGTGTACATAGGAGAAAACAGATCTTCTGCCTTTTATACTGACAATCAAAATCGGCCCTTATTTGGCTCTGTTGCATGTAAAATCAGGTATTTTAGATCATTCCGACATGAGGAAAGCATCATTGTTATCCCTACAGTTTATAATGAGTACAGTAGAGAGCAGATACCCCGTATTTTTTTGAATCCTTCTAATAGCAACTAAATAATTGAGCATGGCATACCCATAGCAAGTGTTTTCATGCACTCATTTAATGTATTATAACAATCCCTGTGACCAAGATATTGTAATATCTACATTATATATAAAGAAACTGAGTCTCATATATACTGTAAGGTAAGTAGTACAGTGTAATATAACTGATAAATGATCAAGACAGAATTTGATTTCAAGTTTGCCAGATTCTAAAACCAGTCCTCTCAACCATTTTATGATGGTTTATTTATTGGCTCTCTAAGACATTTCAGGTTTCTTTATTTTTTCATAATATTGATTTTACAATTATTTTCACTAGACTAATATATAATAGTAATCTATAAAATAGTCTACCATTTCTCAGTATTTTCTAAAACTTTTTTGATTCATACATATTAACATATTCACAGAAAGCTCAGGGCCCTGTTATCCCTTGTAGAAACATAATAAGCAACGGATATCAGACTCTTTTTCAGGGTTGGGTATGCTACAGGTGATAGCAAGAGGAGACAGACAAATTCCTAGGCAGACAGGGACAGGTCCCCTGTGAAACCTGACCTTCAAGCCAAGAACAGTCTAAAGTCTAAAAACTGAACTGCCAGTTCTGGATAGAGTCCATGACCTGAGGGAGAATTTTCATTTCTGTTTTACCCACTCTTTCTCGATTAGTTCCTTCTGAATGATGCCTTTTAACCAATTGAACGGTGCTTTTTCCAAGACCGTCCATAGACCAATCAGCAAGTAGTCCCCCATTCTAAGCTCATAAAAACCCCCTACTCAGCCTCACAGAAGGCAACCCACTTTCAGGTTCCCTCTCCCTGCTGAGAGCTAGCTTTCGGTTGCTCTATAAACTTCTACTCTGCCTTACTCACTCTACAGCGTCTGAGTACCTTATTCCTCTTTGTTTCAGAACAAGAACCTGGAACTCGCTAAACTGAGGGATGAAAAAGATGTAATGCTCCTGCCCACTGAGCTGTGGGCAGTGGGAGTAAAAGAGCCGTCATTCTCCCTCCCAACCAATAGGAGAGAAGAAGCTGCTGGTGGCCACTCCCTCTAGCCCACCAAAAACAGGAGAGAAGAAGCCATGGGATGCCACTCCCTCCCACTTGCTGAGCTATGGGAGTGAAGAAGCGAAGCTCCTGGCACTACTTTCCCTGGCTCACTGAATTAAGGGAGCAAAAAAGCCGCAACATAGGGAGGTTTACGTGTATTTAATGTTTTATATGAGCCACTATGAAGATATACAGGACATGGATGGATGAAAAAATAATAGGGCATTTTGCTGTGTGAAGTATTATGACAACCCTCACGATTTCCTTAAAAAATTGAGAGTAAATGTCTATACTTTACTTCAAGACAAAAAAGAGGTAATTCCTTAAGATGGGCAGCTGTGACCCAGTTACAAATAAAAACATCACAGATCCTCCTCCTCTATACATTCTACACATTCCCATACAGTACAGCCTGTAATCCATTATTCTTAGTGGCTGAAAAGATTTTGATGAGATTTACTTTTTATAGCTTAGAATATATGAATTATGAATCTTAATGTTCCAGTCAGGATAAATATTGGATAATAGTATTAAATATGAATTCTCAAATTGCGTGCATAGCTTCAGAGACTTTGATAAGCTACTCTTTGTCCTCAGAAGAACCACTAAATTGGTGAGCTCCACAAGACCAAGATCAGTAGTTTAAATAGCCTCTCTATCAGTCTGTAGTATCTAGAACAGAGCTGGGAAAAGTTAATATACTTTTGATAAATACGAATCTTATTTGACAGGATAAAATGACCACATGTTTAAGTATGGGCAAGTGATATCATATTAACTGGGCACATAATAAGAAAAGAGTAATTCTGACATGCAAATGGTGATTCAGAGTGACATATAAAGCATTAATTAGATAAAGGCATTCTAACAGAAATATGATATGGAAAACTTAGAGGGTGTGTGGCTACCAATACAACTGGACTTTATTAATAAGAATTAGAAAATTTTGGGTTTTTTTTTGAAAAGGAAAGGCTAGGGACATACCAAAGTGATGGACATGGCAAAGAGATGGCTATGGTAGTTATATATTTTCCTTGAGGGTTATAACCAGAGAAAGAAGTTCACAACAGAACAGATTTAGATCAAACTATACAGATTGAATTACGGCTGGACTCATGCCTTTCTTTAAAAAGTTGTTCAGTAAATATGAGTAGATTTGAGTAAAAAAGAGATAATACATCTTATAAATTTCAATATGGAATCATTATATTGTCAATTTATCTTGGAGAAGGGGTGGTTTAAAACAAGATTCACCATACTTGTGTCAGGAATTTTTCTCACAGCCAACCATCAAAAGCACGGGGTTCTATGCCTGTAGCCTGGTGTGTTGACCAATATTGACTAACTTACTTGGCTCCATTGGTGACCTTTGGGGCTAAACGAGTAGCCAATTTCTGGTTTATATGCAGGAATATAAACCCAATAACTTTCCATTTGTGTAAGAACTTATTTTGGGACATTGATAACCCTTAGGCATTAACAATTTTAACAAAAGTCATTTATTTTACTCCCCTTTTGAAATTAATTTTACGTTTATTGGAGAAGATTTATGGATTCTCCTTTAGTAATATGTTCCAATCAGGAATCCAGTGAAATGCCTTTAAACTTCAATTTTGAGTCATAAGTTATTTTGTTTTATTTAGGGTACAGCTTTTTCTGGAAATCTTAAATACATAAAATACAGTTCTTATGTGACAGCTTAGAAGATTCACAAAAATGAGAACTAAAATATTTTTCTCAAAATCAAGGACTGCATAATTCTTTCATTTGTTACTAAGCAGATAACCAGGCATGTTATGTCAGTAAGTCAAAAGTGGGCTGTGGGAATGATTATGGAAATGTCTATTAGGTACCAACAAGAGCTGGGAGGTCATAGGGAGGAGTAAGACCTCATCCAGATGACAACTCCTCATTACAGAATTCCAGTGTCTTAAAATGAAAGACATGTTAAAACTTCAATCACTGGTTTTACAGATGAAAAATTTATGTCCAGAGAAGGTAAAGGATTTGATTAGAGACTAAGAAGTTCAGCAGTGGCAATACTGGAAGCAGAAACAAGATTTCATGGCTTCCTTAACATTTATTCAATAAGGTCTGATAAAGTAATAGATGGATGCCCTCATAAGGAGATCACAAATTTCAGAACAGAAATAAGTAGAATTCAATCTTGGATTTGTTGAAGGAAAGTAAATTAAGGTAGGAAAAATGCTAGCATCTTTGTAACTACAGAAATCTCAACTCACCAGAAAGTTATATAACAGAATATATAATACACTAATAAAAACATTTGTTAAGCATTGGTTTCAAGTTAGAGTAATGCATAGCCTTTTCAGAAGAGAGTTAAGTACATTTATTATTGGTGAAAATGGCTTATTCCCCTGACTGCAGTAGCTCTAAGTAATGTACATTTTGGAGGTGACAAATTTCTTTTTACATCCTATAATAAGCAATACACATTTCACTCAGGATAACACAAGAATTAAATAAAGAGATGCAATTTCAGACAGAATAAAGTACTTAGGATCAGTAGATGGCAGACAGGTCCCCATAAAACTTTGAAAGAATGCTAGAGCAATATGATTTCTTGAGCAATTTTTCTTCTGGCTTCATGTGATGTGTTTTAATACAGATACCCTTAACAATGAAGTTCTGAAAGAACAATGGTCCCTATAAGGACACTTTTCAAAATAAATCACAATTAGAGCATCAAATTCTCATTCTCAATAAGGTGACTGGCCAGACATCACTTTACCTAAAAATTTAACCAAAAATTTTATATTCTGTATTCCTCACAATAACTATGTATTTTTATTATTTATTTATTATTTATGAGAGAGAGTTGCACTGTCACCCAGGCTAAAGTGCAGTGGCACAATCTCAGCTCACTGCAACCTCCACCTCCTGGGTTCAAGCAATTCTCCTGCCTCAGCCTCTCCAGTAGCTGGGATTACAGGCGTGCACCACCATGCCCAGCTAATTTTTCTATTTTTTTTAGTAGAGACAGGGTTTCAGCATGTTGGCCAGGCTGGTCTCAAACTCCTGGCCTCATGATCTGCCCGCCTCAGCTTCCCAAAGTGCTGGGATTACAGGGGTGAGCCACCACTCCTAGCCCACAATAACAATTTAAATAGATAAAGTTTAGTGAGATGTGTCAGGTTTTACTGGATTTCCACATTATAAGCTCTGTTCAGCTTCACTTTCACTTTTTTGGGTTTTTTTTTTTTTTTTTTTTTTTTTAGAGACATGGTCTCAATCTGTTGCCCAGGTTGGAGTGCAGTGTGGCACACAATTATAGCTCACTGTAGTCTAAAACTCCTGGGCTCAAGCGATCCTCCTACTTCAGCCTCCCTAGTAGCTGGGACTACAGGCCTGAACCACCAACATCGGCTATCATTTTCACTTTTTCTAAACATGCAAGGTAAATCACAAAATAAGCAACTTATTTCATTTTAACTAGATGTTTTTTTCTGTTTTTATTTTTATTTTTCTATGCTTTCCTTTGGTGGGCACTCATCAGTAGAACTTTCTGAATCACAGGGAACACATCTTCAACCATCTGTATATGCATAGGTACTTTAACAGTAATCAAAGTGTTTTATCTTCTTTATTCACTTGAATTAATACTATCTCATTTTCACCTCCTTTCATTTTATAAAATGGAAGTGGTTAGACACATATTCCTGCATGCTATTGAAAATTGTGTGGCAACAAAACTAAGACAAAGATCGTAGAACTAGGTAACTCCCACTTATGTGATCATGGAAGGTTTCATAGAGAATATAACAATAGAGTGAAGACATGAACAATAAATAAAATTTAGAAAGGTAGAAGTGGTAGGTGGAAAACTTCAGATATATAAATAATGGCTTAATCCAAAGCATGTAGTTGGGATAGAAAAAAACACATGGTGAGGGTCTGTTTAGTGAGTAACATTTATGTTAAGGCTATACAATTACATCCAGAGTAATATTTAATTGTGCTTTAATTTTATGACAATAAATTTTAATTTATAGCATTATTTCTCAAATTTGAGACTTCATGGATTTCCAAAAATTATTTCAATGGTTTCACACCATAGATTCTACCTGATTAGAATCTATGAATTAAAATCTGGAATTTAAGCTAATTCTAGATTAAAAGTTGAGTGCTATCTATTTAATTAAACATTTGATGCATCATCATCATTATAAAAAATGTAAGCACACGCACTGAAACCAAGTGGTAAGTCTGGGTTACAAAGTGCCCATCCAGAATGATCTAGAACATGCTTACAATGATTTATGATTGGCTATTTAATTCACAAAATTTACAAAGAAAATCCATAGAAAAATTGCATACTCTGATAGCAAGGGTCTGTAAACCACCATTTAAGAAGCACTGTCTTATAGGCAATTGCACACCATTAAAATTTAAAAGCACAATCAAATTGGTACTTACAGAATAAATATTTCAGAGGATTTCATCTTAAGAGACAATTGGGAATATTTGAAATAACATGTTCATTAAACTAGTCTATCAGCTAGCATATAGATAAGGCCCTAGGTTTCACCTAGGTGATAGGCACTGGAGAAACAAAGATAAGCACATGGTTGTGTCATAAAGAAACTCATGGTTTAGTTAGAAGAAAGTCCTCTATACATATAAGCATAGTAAAATATGGAGATTCAATGGTAGAGAAATTGACAAGGAAGCGCCATTTAACCTAACTTGGAGGCCAGAGAAGACTGGTTAGGCTAAGCATTAAGCAATGCATACAAACTGTATTTAAGCATGTGTTTGGACATGTGATTAGAAATGAGGTGGAGCTTTTAAAGAAGAAAGGACAGCATGGATCAATGTTCCTTTGATGTTTCTAAAGTGAACAGTTGGAAGCGGGGTTGCTTAGGAATAAGACTGAAAATGTAGACAGCAACTAGATCCCTGTGATTGTAGTAAATTGATGTTAAGGAGTTGATTTTGTCTTTAAGCAATAGTGAGTTCTAGGATCCTGGGAAGGAAGACATGACATAGTTGACTTGGCATTTCAGTAAGATAACTATATGGAGAAGAGTAGCAAAGAAGAAAAACAGAAGACTAGTGTAATATTATTCAAAGTAACGATAACTTTCTGGGATACAACATGAGTGATAGAAATGAGTAACTGAAGGATAAAATTCATATTCAAAAGGTAAAACTAGTTAGTAGGACACCACAAACACACATAAGGAGTGATTAAAAGGAAAAAATTAAGCATCAGCTATTATATTTCCAGCTTATTGGATATATATCAATTGAAAACAAGAATGTTGACAAAAGGAGTCAAACTCTGTAAAATATTTGAAGAGATTATTCTGAGCCCACCATGAGTGACCATGCACAGGACACAGCCCAAAATGAGTGACCATGTGCATGACATACCCCTTGGGAAACCTGGGAACATGTTCTTATGGTGGTCAGGGCACAGCCTAGTTTTATACATTTTTGGGAGACATGAGACATCAATCAAATACATGTAAGATATACATGGGTTCGGTGCAGAAAAGTGGAATAGCTCAAATCAGGGGCTTCTTGGTTATAAGTAGATTTTAAAAGTTTTCAGATTGGCAATTAGTTGAAAGAGTTATTATCAATAGAAAGGAATGTCTGGGTTATGAATGGGGTTGCGGAGACCAAAGTTTTCTCATGCAAATGAAGCCACCAGGTAGCAGGCTTCAGAGAGAATAGATTGTAAATGTTCCTTATCAGACTTAAGGTCTATGTTAATGTTAAATGCTGGTCAGCTGTTCCTGAATTCCGAAAGGGAGGAAGGCATAATGAGGTATGTCTGACCCCTGTTACTCTCATGACCTGAACCAATCTTTCAGGTTAACTTTGGGGTGCCCCTAGCTGACAGCAGAGAGTTCATTCAGATGGTTGGAAAGGAGGGGGCTGGAATTTTATTTTTGGTATGCAAGACTATACTGAGAGAGAAAATAATTAAGAAAATAAAATGATCAGTTTAGTTTTTGACATGTTGATTTTTGTAAGGCCTGTGAGATATTCAAGGCTCTAATGGGAGACACAATACAAACTTGAAATTTGGGTAAATGCTATGACCTGGAAATACAATTGTAAGATTCAACAACTTAGTACTTGACCAATGTGATGAGGATGTATAAGATAGCTACAATTTATTGAGTAATTACAGGAGGCTGGATTCTCTCCAAAGTTCTTTAAATGAATTATCTCATTTAAGGCTCACAATAAATCTATGGAATAGGTACAGATGAGTAAACTGAAGATTTTATTTCAAGAGGTAAATTGCCCAAGATCACACAGGTAGTTAGGGTTAGAGCTCAGACTCAGGCTTGGGAAAGCTGACTTCAGGGGATTTACTCATAATAACTGGGCTAACCATCTGAAACATATGGATTCTCTGAGAGAGTGTATGAGAGGAGATTTGACAATAGCAGAAACCCAGGGAACAGCAGCAATTTTATATTTTATATTTATTATTTTATTGGAAAATGAGCCTATGAGTGACATAGAAATCAGAGAGATCCATAGCAAACCAGGAGGCATAGTGTCATGGGCTTCAAGAACCTAGAGAAGGATGCAGTGGTCAATTGCACAACTGCATTCTCGGAGGCCAGTAGAAAGGTAATATTGTTTTGGCAATTGAGAGAAAATATTCAGGAATATCTGCACAATGTCTTCACAGTCTAGCTTCAGTAGATTTTGGAATTTAAATGATTACAATTGGTAAGGTAGTAATTGATTGATGTGACTATAGCTACTTTTCTGAAAGTTCATATATACAAAAAAAAAAGCACAAATAAGAAGAAAAGAGGCTTCAATTTGTGTTGGCACAGTTTACATGTTTGTGTGATTTTTGAACCTTGCTTCCCTAAACTCAGCATTTCAGAGGCATTCGAACCAGAGTGACTCCATCTTGAGTGAGGGCTAGGAAAAATGAAGCTGGGACTTGCTGGGCTGCATTCCCAGGAAGTTAGGTATTCCTAGCCTCTAGATGTTTCCGGTTAAGGGAACAGATTGATAGTATTTACTAAACAGATCCAGACTCAGGAATGTCCTGATATCCCGAAATCTTGAGAACAGAAGCATTCTTTAGTTTGCTTTAAAGATAATATCAATTCTTGCAAAATATAGTAATGAAGAAAATTAATCCTTTATCACAAACCCTTGTAGCAGAGCACATCTCCCTGTGATTTTTTGTTGCTGTTATTTTGTTATCCTATATATAAACAAGCATTTTACCTAGGGTGGCTGTGTTCCTCCTCTTACTATTGGGAACGCCCTACTCCGTCTATGGAGTAGCTATTCTTTCACCACTTTATTTTCTTAATAAACTTGCTTTGGCTTTACACTGTGGACTCGCCCTGAATTCTTTCTTGCGTGAGATCCAAGAACTCTCTTTTGGGATCTGGATCGGAACCCGTTTCCTGTAACACTCTGAATTGTTCTAAATAAGTCTTCGTGTTTTCTCTGTTAATTTGGAAATACAATGTTATCATCATCTCTTTAATTCCGTCTAGACTTGGCTTGTCTCTACCATGTTACCAACCTCCTTGTTTTTGTCCTTGCCCACCTACAGTCTATGCTTCATACAGAAACCGGAGTGACACATGGAAAATATCAATCAAATCCTTTTATATCCCTGCTCAGAATTTTCTGATGGCTTCTTATGACACTTAATATAAAATCTGAAATCCTTGCCAAAAACCTGCACAGACTTCTGGGTTTGATCCCTACTGCATCTGTGACCTTATAACTTATTGATGTTTCTTTCTGGAGTATTCTTTCACCAAATATTCACAAAGCTTTTCTCCTCTCACTTCCTTCAGTTCTCAGCACAGATGCCACTTCCTCAGAGAAGATACCCTTGAGAACAATAAAATAATAACTTTCTCACCTCTCTCTACCCCTCTTGTCTTGCCTTATTTTTGTCACATTACTTCTCATTAGCATTATATTATATTGTATCATATTGTAATATACATTTCTTCTAAAATGTAAGTTCTCTAGGTCCCTGTAGCTAGAAAAGAGCCTTGCACTGAGAAATGCACAAGTATATATGCCAAATTAATGAGCAAAGCAAGGAAAGTATGTTTATGGCAATGTTGCATATTGCTAGGAAAATAAGAGTGGGGGGACTTATTGCTTTAGAAATTTTATTCAACTGGAAAATAATTTTTCACAGCTCTATTTAAGGAAGCATATCACCATATTGTCAAATAGACAATATGGGTTAGAGGAATTGGTAATCAACAGATTACAATCATATCACCAGGACCTGAAACCTTAAGAATGTAAAGGAAAGCTATAATCACAATTTCTCTTTCTTCCCTTCTGCTTTTAGAAATATTTCAGGAGACAAAACCTATGGTGATCCTCTAATTTCTTCATTTATATTAATGGCAAGCTATAATGGAGAAAGTGGTAATAAGGAAGATGATTTCGATTCAGCTCAATAAAACTACAGTGAGTCCCTGAGTGCCAAGGACTGTGCTAGAAACAAACAGCAAAGTGCCATTTCAAAGAAAGAAACATGATGAGCTAAGAATCAGATTTGTTCGCAGGTCACACAGGATGTGTTTTTAACCAGAGTGAATGCAGTGGAGGATAAGGGAAGCAGCTTTTATTGATCTTGTTATTTATATGAAAACATGATTTGCCTGTTTACCACAGTGTTCATTAAGTGCATCAGCTATTATGTAGTGAATTTTTCCAACACAATGAATATATTCAGCTGAAAATTACCAGAGCAACCATCTTATAGAATGATAATCCTGTGAGAAATACAGCAGTAATCCAGTCAGTTAAATGTCTGCCCATAGATTCGGGTATTGCTATAACAGTCCACATGCTTTCTGCAATTACAAGCCAGCTCCATATTTCTCAGTTTATTTTCCGTATACAGCCAGTTTTATCATCCCTTAGACCTTGTAAAAAAGCTGGTAATTAACCTTTTCTTGTTGCACTTGTATAAAATGTGACTGAAACAACTTAATATAGGAACAAAAAAAGAACATTGGCTTTTCTTGGTGTTTTCATGGCTTCAAAGTGAAATGTATATTTTTACCAATAATTTTCTGGGTTTCTCCATCTCAGTGATATAAATCTTGCGGACTATTCTGTTGCATCTATAAGCAAGGGAAATTTTTAATTGCGAGGTTTGCTTTAGTGGTTCAGTTTCTCTGAAATTTGGAAGTAAACATCTTTTAAAAGTCCTGAATATTCTCCCTTTTCAAAACCATCTTGGTGTCAGGCTTAAGTTTTTATGATCACTCTGAATTGTTAGAATCCGATGCTTTTATTTCAACTCTAAGCTGTATATATCAAAATATATGGAACTACATCCCAGGTTCTCAACTGGCGATGGAGTTGGGGTGGCGGGGGGGCGAGGATGTGAATTTAAATGGGACAAAAGGAACATCTTTATTTCTAGCTAACAGTTGAGTCTAGCTAACAAATGAGTCTCTGATTGACAGTTGGCATTTTCTTCCATTGTTAATATATCTACCCTACTGGAGTACCATTAGCAGTATCCAAGGCTTTGTTACCAGTACACATATGTGCCTTTTGAATCATCTTCAGGTTGTACAGATATCTCAAGGTGTTGTTAATGATTATCAATACTTTAAAATTACAGTATTATTTTCTCTTCTGAGATCTTATCCAATGTGTGCTTAAGGAAGCATTTACATTACTATATTACATTTATTAATACTTTGACAAATTATTTTAATATGATTGGTTTTCTTTATAATTTTACCTTCTTTATTTTGTATTTAAAAGCATTATTAAGAGGAGAGGTTCCATAGATTTCATCAGACTCTCAAAGGTATCTATGACTCAAAATCTGACAGGTGAACTGGAAGCATACTATACCTTTTTTTGTTCACTTATTCCCCTTCTGAATCTCACTATTATCAAAAGAATTATCAGTTTTCAGAAAATTCATTTATGCCTCTAGTGTTTTGTTGTTGTTGTTGTTGTTGTTTTGTTTTTGAGATGGAGTCTCACTCTGTCTCCCAGGCTGAAGTACAGTGGTGTGATCTCAGCTCATTGCAACATCCACCTCCAGGGTGCAAGGGATTCTCCTGTCTCAGCCTCCCAAGAAGCTGAGATTTCAGGTGGGTGCCACCACGGCCAGCTGATTTTTGTATTTTTAGTAGAGATGGGGTTTTACCATGTTGGCCAGGCTGGTCCCAAACTCCTGACCTCAGGTGATTCACCCACCTCAGCCTCCCAAGGTTCTGGGATTACAGGAGTGAGTCACCACACCTGGCCCTAATTCATGGTATTTTTATTCCTGAGCAGTTCACCAAGAAAATTCCAGAATTGGGATCTCTCTTCTAAGTCTTTTTCCAAATCAATTTGCTTATGACACTGTTGGCAGAGTTAATAATCAGCCAGGCCTTTAGGGCTAAGAGTTCTTTTTAGCTTTTTATGACTACATAAAATTGCAAAAAGAAAACAGGGCATCACTCTCAGAGACAAATGGGAAGAAACTCTTCAAGTCTTTGGGAAATTACACCTGTAATGTTTCAGTGAAAAACAAAGCAGTCAATTAGCAAGCTAGTCATCATCTCTTGCTAAGTAGCTAGGATGGATTGCTAGTCTAGTTCTTGCTCAGAGGACTTTAGGGTTTGGTATTTTTCCCCCATGCAGATTTCTTCCACAAATCTTTACCTTCTTGCCGTCTGTACTCTGCATTTCATCTGCCTGTTCTGAATCCCATTTTTCAGGCTTTTTGCAACTTCCCACATCTTGCAAGTTTGTAACTAATTAATCTCTTACTGGAATTGACACTAAAGGAAAAACAAAGATACAAGAAAATTTCCTCACATTCTATTTCTCTGTTATTCAACACTTTAACACTTACTAGGTGTAGGATGCTGTGGGAGAAAGGAGAATAAAGCATAATTCTCCTCCTCAAGCTGCCTTACACACTCTAGCTCCCTCTTCTCTCTGAATCATGCTCCCCATATACCCTTTCCGTATGTTTCAACGGATCCCATGTGTCTGAATTTAAAAAGTGATCTTAGGGTAAATTGCTATTTCTAACTAGAAATGTAACAACAACTTAATAACGAGAGTGTAGAACTCCTCAGGGGCCACAGTCCAGCTTTCTGAAAAGTGGAAGAACTGCATCATCTGGAAAAGTTAATGCTCCCATCCCCCAACTTCTTAGTCAGATGACAGCTCATCATCTCATTGGTTAGCATGAGATCAGTCCTCACTGACCCTCTGAAGATTCCTCCACTTGTTTGCCTGTTTATGTTGTTTGTTTTATTCTGACAGCTTTTTGAAAGGGTGCTATCATATGCTGGATATGACTTTCATTGCTTGGTTATGTTCTTTTTATCACAACATAATAGCAGAAAATGTGAAAGAAGTTGAATGTTGCCAATATTTTGTTCCTTTGGATGTATCTGGTGTGGCATTTAAAGGTATAATATCATTCTTTCTTTGTGATGCTAGCTCCAAACATATATTTACATGTAAATTATTACTGATCTCCACTATGCACTGTCTTCATATAACTAAGGCCCTCGTCCAAAGATAACCCTGCCTGATTATCTAAGCCTTTAAATTAAAACCTTACCTCTTTAAACATGGATTCGCTTTTGCAGATATCATCATATGTGAACTGAGTTAGAGGTGGATGTGGATACAAAGATGAAAGCAAATATGGACCCTGCCATCCAGGAATGGCAATTAGGAACCCTCCCCTCCAGCAATCCAAACTGGTTGACTGGACATACCTGGTTTCCACTAACCACAAAACATAAGAGCCCTATAATGGCATTTAAAGAAGTTTTGCTGTGCATAAGAAAAAAATTAGAAATAATATGTGGGTTCTAGGAATGTCTCATGGAAGAGGTAGCAGTTTAAATGGGTGTGAAAGCATGGAAGGGTATTTGATAGGCAGAGATAAATGAGAGAAAATGTTGTTATCAATGACATAGTGGGAGGAACAGGTGGATTCCTCCCACCTGTTGTGTGGGGACCATAATATATGTGAAGGAAGGTGAAAAAATGGGTAGTTTTACAAAACAAAATTATATTGCTTCAGAAACAGCCTTTTTATTTTTTAGATACACAATTACAGATAGTAACTTTACTAAATAATCTTTTTGCTATTTAGGAGCAGCATAAGAACAGTGGCAGTAATTAGAAAGTAGAGATCAACTAAATTAAACTCACTTAATATTTAGGTAAAAATTTTGCAATTAAACCACTCAACAATGAACACACTTGAATCTCTTAACATCTTTGTCTGCATATCTTCAGATTTTTCTTTGCGCATGTTTGTAGGCATTCATTTGTGTGTTTATACATGCGTGTATGTATTTATAAGTAAACATGAGATTACACTGTACAAATTGTTCTGTAACTTACTTTTTTCAACTAATAATTCCCATCTTTCTACTTCAGTAAATGTTTATGTTATATAAAATTCTGACTATGTTCAAAGTTCCCCAATGAGTCCTGAAATTTTATGGATACCTAATTTACCCAAACTGGGATCTCATCCAAAACTGTGCATTACCCCTTATTTTTGTATGCCTTATGACTTTTTCTAAGATACGTGTACATATATGTTCATTGCAGCCATATTCACAATAGCAATGACATGGAATCAACCAACATGCCCATCAGTGATAAACTGGATAAAGAAAATCTGGCACATATACACCATGGAATACAGCCATAAAGAGGAATGAGATCATGTCCTTTGCAGGGACATGCATGGAGCTGGAAGCCATCATCCTCAGCAAGCTAATGCAGGAACAGAAAACCAAATACCACATGTTCTCGCTTCTAAGCAGGAGCTGAATGATGAGAACACATGGATGCAGGGAGGGGAACAACACAGGCTGGGTCCTGTTTTGAGAGCACAGTGGGAGGGAGAGCATCGGGAAAAATAGCTAATGCATATTGGGCTTAATACCTAGGTGATGGGTTGATAGATGCAGCAAACCACCATTGTACACATTTACCTATGTAACAAACCTGCACATCCTGCACATGTACCCTGGAACTTAAAATAAAATAAAATAAAATAAAAATTTTAAAAGACTCTTTTAAAAACACAGTACTAAGATGTGTCTTAAATTATTTATTATTTTGAGTTTTGTTGTTATTAAATTCAACTCTATCCTGCTTTGATTTCATGCTTACCAAATAAGAATACTCATATTCCCTGCTATATTTAATGTTTAAATCAGCAGCTCTTCCTTTTTTTATTTCTAATATAGGCACCATTAGTAATAAAAATCAGTTTTTTCACATTGATCTATATATGATACTAGCAAAAGAAAACTAATTTTCTCTTTCATAAAGTGGCATGAACAGAGGTTATGCTGAGAGAAGTTTGTAGGCATTTTCTTTTCTGCGTGTCCATGATTAACTTCTTTGATAAGAAATTGACTCCTTTGTAAATCTTAATGTTTAATTAGTTTAGAAACTGTGAGAGGCTTCGATACAACCAGTCCTAAGCATACTCAATGCATACATACATATATTTTGCTTTATAAAGAATGACTTTTTATAGAAAAATTGAATTCTGTCTTAAAACACAAAATTTAAAGTATGAAGTTCCTGTGATTTTTTCTTAAATATACTGCTTGTTTCTGAGTCTAAATATACATGCATATTATTTTTAGCATCATTTAATTATAGTTGGAATTGTGGTTGCAACCACCTTTTCAATTTGCTGCCATTTTGCCTCTTGCCACGAAGTTTCATTCTGGCTCCCCCTCTTTTTGTCTAAGAACCCTGTCAGTCTCATCAGATGAGCCAAAAATGCCCCTGCTTTTTTCAAGCTACACTAGACAAAAAGGAAAGAGAAGAAAAATGGGCTTTTTGAAGATGATTGAATTTTGTATGAATCCAAAGCTCATTTCCTTTCTGGCTTTAGTGAATAAAAGGATATTTGCGAGATCCTGCAATACTAAGTATCATTTTTTATCATTTTAACATAGGGAGCCATTTCAATAGAAACAAGCTGAGATGAAGGACAATTAAGCAGAGGCCTGGCTTTAGAGTGCTGTTGGCATTCCTAGACAGGTTCCTTTTTGTGATAATATCTAAGTTCTATTCAATTTCCTCAGCTTTATACTGTGGTACTTACAGCTTCACATTATTCAGATTGTGAGAATATATTATTTATTTCTTCTAGAAAGCTTAAAACGTTACTACTGAAACCTGGATATACAGAATGATGACAAAAAGAGGGCCATCCCCAAAATGTGTTGACCGATTTCTGCAGTTCATTGAGTGCTTATGAAATGTTGGTCTACTTAGAGCTGCATAACTACAGTATTCTTTCTGTTAAATTGATCTTTTTTCCCCTCTCAGTAAGTATTTATTGAGCATCTACTAAATGCCAAGCTTGGGATACAGCTGCAGTGAACAGGAAAAAAAGCAAAAACTAAAACAAAAATCATCCTGCCTTACATAGTTTATGTTCTAATGAGGTATATGTTGTGTTGTGAGGAAAGAGGAGTGTAGGGGTAACCAGAAAAAAAAAGGTATAATATGAAATATACTGAATTTTGGTAAGTGCTAAAGTAATACCTAAACACTGTGCAGGTCACTGAGGGTGGGAAGTTGCCAGGATGGTCTAATAAAGAAGGTAACATTTGATTGAGGTCCATAGATATGTCTAGCAACATCTCTTTCTAGCTCACGATGCTGAAGAAGGCAGAGAAGACTCATGATACCAGATGGTCTAGACATAAGTTAAATCCTAAGAGAGACATTCAGATAGCAATGGCAAAGAGTGTGTTGTTTCTTTTTAAGAGGCTCAAACACAAGCCTCGGTTGAATCCAATAGGACCTATAATTTCTGTTTCTTCATAAACACTGTCAGAGCAATCATAGGTATATAGTGCCAGGAAATAGAAAATGTGCCTGAGTGTTTTCTATGTATACATATTGAGAAGGCAAAATTTTGCTTGTGCATGTGAGGTTGTTTATTATAAAATATTATAAAGAAATCCATCTATTAGGTAGCTAATAGAATCTCATTCAAACTCCCAACTGGGGCTGAAATTTCTTGCTTGTATCCCTGATGACACGGCCAAAGTACTCTTTTCTTGAACATTTTTTTATGTGGCATTTTGTCGTTGGGTAGCTTCTATTCCAACGAAAAACATCTTCATGTTGAGTTTAAGCCTGGCCCTTTGTAACTTGAAATCTTATCTGTTTTTATCATTATTACATTTTTAGTGAGAATCCTGTAACACCAGGAGACTCCAGTTCTTGTCCAGGATTAAGCACTAACTGGCTTTACGGCTATGATGATTCATGTAACATCTTTCAAATTCAAATTGTAACATGAGCAATGTAGCAAGCACTTTTTATAACTGACAGCCCATCACTTACCTGACAGCTATTGTGCCCACCACCTGTCACCATGTCTATTTCTACAGCCTGAACAAAGTCTATGTGCATTTACCTGTGTATTCTTTATTAGATGTTATTAGAGATTAAAACAATAATGTCTAGAGCAGGTAGTATGTAGCATTTTTTTAGGACATTGAATTTTTAAATGTATTATGCTTCCATTTTCTGTGTAAAATAAGGCAAAATTACCTAGATGCTGACTTCTCTTCCGCTAATTCAGGTTAATATTGCCATCATATTCTCAAATTTAGCAAAACATTAATATCGTTTCTGACTGACATGCCTTGCTTCCTCCAAAGACATTCTCTTTTGAAAGGGATGCTAAAAAAAGCATCTTCCTGTGACCTGGACCAATTTCACAGTCAACCGCAGCATATTGCATACCATGGACAGCTAAGCTTTCTGCTTTTTATTACTGTGAGTAATGACATTGTCAGTGTTTAATTTTCTAATTTTAAACTCCCTGGCTGAGATTTCAAATCTCTCAATACTCTCGCACTTGACAATTCCTCTAACCACATCTCCATTCTCTACAAACCTAAACTCTCCACAGGTTGAGACTGTCCCCACTCTGACCTCTCTGTGTGCCAGGTGCATTCTTGCCACTGTACTTTTGCCCAAGCCTAGAGAGAAGGGTCTACATAGTTCCTTCCAGCTAGTCTTCCTTCCAGGTATAGCTAAATTCCCCTCTTTGTAAAAAAGCCTTTCCTGATCACTGCCACATGTATAAATCTATACAGCCTCTGAATTCCAAAACATTTAGAACCTCTTTTTATGGATATATTCAACACCTCTAAGTAGTCCATAAGTTCCTCTAAGTCTCATGGATCCTTGCATCATGCACATGCTAAACATCACTGGCTCTGTGTACTACCTAGCATAGTTTACATTCCTCCTGGAGCCGTCAGGGAAAAGAGCATGGCTACAGGGTGCAGGCAAACCAGGGAGAAGGCTAAGGAGAATCCCAGACTCCCGCTTCCCAGGACGTTTTTGGCCTCAGATATGGAGCTTTGGACCCAGGAGAGTTAAAGGCATTGTCTCAGATTATCTTTCTTAATCTTCTTCTGATTTGTTTCTCTCTGACTGTGGTCTTTTTATCTCAGCTGCATCAATCTTCTGTCCAAGGGCATCTACACAGTCCAGAGGGCTAGTATACATCCCAGAGGAGCAGGAAAAGGAGCAGGGACACTGTAAAAGATGTGCCCTGGCTGGACTGCAGGATCCCCACCGTAATTAAATAAAATTCCAGTGACAGAGCAGAGCCCTGTCAGATAAATTACATTATGTTTGAATACTTAGCACTTTTTTTTCTTGGGCAAACATCAAAGATAATTTATTTCATTTAAAAAGAAAACAATTGCAATTGCTCTATAAATATTGTTCAACGTAGTAGCAAAATAATTTATAGAAATACAGAGCCTTACAAATCATCTAATTCAATTTTTAATTTTTCAAGTGAAGAACCAAAACAAACTAAAATCACAAAGCTTGTAAAACTTATTCATGATCACTCTTTAGGGAAGGCTGGAGCTGAGATTTGTGTGTTTTTTGTTTTTTGATTTCTTTTGTTTTGGTTTTGTACTAATAAGACTGGAAATAAAACAAAGACTGAACAGACAGATCAGAAAAAAAATACTGGATGCACTGTAATGAACATTTCTATTCCGCTATAAACATTTTTGTGGCCAGGTGACTGGAAATCAAGCAAACATATTTTTCAGATATTTTCATGTATATTAAGACACAATTAATTTATGAGTGAAGAATCTCCAATTTTTCCTATAGGACTAGTGTATTCCCCAAAGATCATCGTTAAGTAGGGCTCTGATGACAGCTAAAGCCGTCAAGAGGGTTCCTTGGAAAAACTCCAAGCAAGGGAAACCTGACTTATGACAGGTGAATACAAAAGACAATTTTCCTTTCCCATAATTGAAGTCAGTGTCATTTTTCCATTTGATATTTTAAGCATCAGCAATATGTCTAAGCAAACTGGAGACATACTACATTTGAAAGTACATTTAGAGGCTATAATCCTGGTTTCATCAGACCCACTGTCGGTCAGTGAAGTTGGTCATGATTGGACTTCTCCCCTACAAAGGAAAGGAAGCCTCTGCCTTTGAATTTCAAATTTGAATATGAAAAAGGCACCTGAGCTTCAGTGTCAGTCAGTAAAAGTGTCTCTGTCACCTACCTGGGTTCTGCCACAAAATCTGCAAATCTTACTCATTACATGTGATGACAGTTGCTATTAAATACTGGTTTTATTAAGATGTTCGTTAATTTTTGTATTCAAAAAGTAATTAAAGAGAGGGAACTGAGGCTTTAAATTTCACTCAGTATTCTCCACACTCAGTTCTTATGTTTCTTTGTATTTATTAGTAACTAAGACCTCTGGGTCTAATAGACTTTCAGGCCACCAATCTATATTCAGTTCCTACCCTGTGCCAGGCCACTTTCCTCTGTTAGAGAATGTATGCACATCAGCTAATTCCTCACATCAGCTCATCAACCCTGCAAAGGCAGGCATTTTTCTTCCCATTCTAATGATGAGAAAAACAAGGTCAATACAGGTTGTATATGTTCTGCTCTCCAATGTAAAACTTACCTGATTAGTGACAGATAAAGGAGTTGTATCTGGGACTTTCTGATTTCTCACACCTTGCTGTCTCCTATTTAATGTTTCTAAATTTAACCATTAGGTAGGGCTTTTGTGCAACATTTGGATGTTTGATCACATTGACTTAGACATCCAGCTCATGGCAACCTGAAGCTGAATGACAAAAAAAAACCCACCTCCTTACCTCACACCTCTGCTTCTCCCTTCTGCCCCCTTATTGCTTACGTGCTACTTTGTTTTTTGTTTTGTTTTGTTTTTACATTTAGGCTTGAAAAATTGGCATTGACCTTAATTTTTTATTTTCCAAAACCCACTATATGCTTATTTCATTTGATTCTTTCACAAAGCAAGGTAAGAAGGGAAATTCTTAAATCTCCCAATTTACTGCAGAAGACACCAAATCCCAAGGCAGCCATTCAGTGACTGGCTTAACATCACTTGCTGCCACTCACTTGCTCTAAGAACAACTTTTATTCCTGTTGTGTCCTGTATGCTTTCCATAGGGTTCGTTCTTCTTAAGAAGGATGACCATGTAATTTACTATCCAAACTAGGACACTTTTGAGGATGAAAAAGGATTATGTTTGGAATAAAGCAAGGACAACAGGGATATACCAGGATCCTGGGGCGAACGTCAACAGATGGCCAGCCTAGTCTAAATGAACCTGAAAGTTTCCTTTTAAACAATGATCCTTATTAGCAAATTGCCGGGAGTTTTGGTGACAAATGAAAGTCTCTGTTATGTAAGAAATTAATCCAGTTTTTCTAAGTCATTGATATACTAATTACACATATAGATCTATTAATGGATATACACAAACACTAATAAAAAGGCCCAAAAATATTTTACCCTTTGGACGTTTAAACTTACTTATGTTTACATAATAACACTTAGAAAAATAATCATGATGCTGCTTATGTTACAGCACTTTATAATTTATCTACTGCTCTTGTAAGGAGCTAACATCATTTATTATTTTTTAAGCTTCATAATAACTGTAATGATAATCATCATAATTATGGTTAATATTTATTAGCAACCATGCATTCTATCAATCAATCCAGCTCAGTAAACTATAGAGTAAGTATTACTGTTTCTCTGTATTGGAGAGAAAGAAATTTAGGGACAGAGAGATTTGGTAACTTCATTGTCATGCTGCTGCTAAGTCTGACTTCATATGTGCTCTTACTACTATTCATCAGGAGTTCTCCACCTTGAGATAAATATGCATGCCTCATCCTTCCTGTTTCTTTCACAGACAAGCAAACTAGGGTATCAAGAGGCTGAGTTCCTCCTAGAAGACTCCTGATTACTAAGAGGGAGACCTATATTTAAAACTCAGGTCTCTTTATTTCCTGTTTGTTCTGCCCTCTTTTATCACACAGTGCTTCATGAATAACAGATTTATTTTTAATCAACACAATAACCTGTTTAATTATGTTCAGAAACTTCAATGTGAGTTTCAAAGCCTATATCAATAGCATTCCTTGTCATGCTATTTAACTTTTCTTCTTTCCTTCCTTTCTTCTTGCATTCATTTTTTTCCATCCTTCTTCCTTCCTGACTACTTACATCAAACATCCTCTGAGCAACTGTTTAATTCTTAGCAGTAGGCTAAACACAGGTTACTCTAAGACAACATAACTTGTTTAAGATAATCATAATCTGGTCCTGGACTTTTTTTGTTTGTAGGTTATTAATTACTGCCTCAATTTCAAAATTTGTTATTGGTCTATTCAGGGATTTGAATTCTTCCTGGTTTAGTCTTGGGAGGGTGTATGTGTCCAGGAATTTATCCATTTCTTTGAGATTTTCTTGTTTATTTGCATAGAGGTGTTTATAGTATTCTGTAATGTAGTTTTTATTTCTGTGAGGTCAGTGGTGATATCCCATTTATCTTTTTTTTATTGTGTCTATTGGATTCACAGCCAAATTCTACCAGAGGTACAAAGAAGAGCTGGTAACATTCCTTCTGAAACTATTCCAAACAATAGAAAAAGAGGGACTCCTCCCTAACTCATTATATGAGGCCAGCATCATCCTGATACCAAAACCTAGCAGAGATACAACAACAACAACAAAATTTCAGGCCAATATCCCTGATGAACATCGATGTGAAAATGCTCAATAAAATACTGGCAAACTGAATCCAGCAGCATATCAAAATGCTTATCTACCACGTTCAAGTCAACGCCATCCCTGGGATGTAACGCTGGTTCAATATATGCAAACAAATAAACATAATCCATCACATAAACAGAACCAATGACAAAAGCCACCTGATTATTTCAATAGATGCAGAAAAGGCTTTTGATAAAATTCAACACCCCTTCATGCAAAAAAACACACAATAAACTAGGTATTGATAGAACATATCTCAAAATAATAAGAGCTATTTGTGACAAACCCATACCCAATATCATACTGAATGGGCAAAAGCCAGAAGCATTCCCTTTGAAAACAGGCATAAGACAAGGATGCCCTCTCTCACCACTCCTATTCAACATAGTATTGGAAGTTCTGGCCAGGGCAATCAGGCAAGAGAAAGAAACAGAGTATTCAGATAGGAAGAGAGAAAGTCAAATTGTCTCTGTTTGCAGATGACATGACTGTATATTTAGAAAACCCTATCGTCTCAGCCCAAAACCTCCTTAAGCTGATAAGCAACTTCAGCAAAGTCTCAGGATACAAATTCAATGTGCAAAAATCACAAGCATTCCTATATACCAATAATAGACAAACAGAGAGTCAAATCATGAGAGAACTCCCATTCACCATTGCTACAAAGAGAATAAAATACCTAGGAATACAACTACAAGGGACGTGAAGGACTTCTTCAAGGAGAACTACAAACTGCTGCTCAAGGAAATAAGAGAGGACACAAACAAATAGAAAAACATTCCATGCTCATGGATAGGAAGAATTAATATCATGAAAATGGCCATACTGCCCAAAGTAATTTATAGATTCAATGCTAGACTTATCAAGCTACCATTGACTTTCTTCAAAGAATTAGAAAAAACTACTTTAACTTTCATATGGAACCAAAAAAGAGCCTATATATCCAAGACAATCCAAAGCCAAAAGAACAAAGCTGGATGCATCATGCTACCTGACTTCAAACTATACTAAAAGGCTACAGTAACCCAAACAGCATGGTACTCGTACCAAAACAGAGACATAGACCAATGGAACAAAACAGAGGCCTCAGAAATAGCACCATACATCTACAACCATCTGATCTTTTACAAACCTGACAAAAACAAGCAATAGGGAATGGATTTCCTATTTAATAAATGGTGTTGGGAAAACTGGCTACCCATATGCAGAAAACTGAAACTGGACCCCTTCTTTACACCTTATACAAAAATTAACTCAAAGTGGACTAAAGAATTAAATATAAAACCTAAAACCATAAAAACCCTACAAGAAAACCTAGGCAATACCATTTAGGATATAGGCATGGGCAAAGACTAAAACACCAAAAGCAATGGCAACAAAAGCCAAAATTGACAAATGAGATCTAATTAAATGAAAGGGCTTCTGCACAGCAAAAGAAACTATCATCAGAGTGAACAGGCAACCCACAGAATGGGACAAAATTTCTGTAATATATCCATCTGACAAAGATCTAATATCCAGAATCCATGAGGAACACAAATAAATTTCCAAAAAATGCCCAAACAACCCCATCAAAAAGTGGGCAAAGAATATGAACAGACACTTCTCAAAAAAAGACATTTATGCAGTCAACACACATAGGAAAAAAAGCTCATCATCACTGGTCATTAGAGAAATGCAAATCAAAACCACAGTGAGATTCTATTTCATGCCGGTTAGAATGGTGATCATTAAAAAGTCAAGAAACAACAGATGCTGGCAAGGCTGTGGAGCAATAGAAACGCTTTTACACTGTCAGTGGGAGTGTAAATTAGTTCCACCATTGTGGAAGGTAGTGTGGCGATTCCTCAAGGATCTGGAACCAGAAATACCATTTGACCCAGCAATCCCATTACTGAGTACATATCCAAAGGATTGTAAATCATTCTACTCTAAAGACACATGTACATGTATGTTTACTGCAGCACCATTTACAGTAGCAATGACTTGGAACCAACCCAAATGCCCATCGATTATAGACTGGATAAAGAAAATGTGGTACACATACACCATGGAAAACTATGCTGCCATAAAAAATGAGTTCATGTCCTTTGCAGGGAGATGGATGAAGCTGGAAACCATCATTCTCAGCAAACTAACACAGGAACAGAAAACCAAACACTGCATGTTCTCACTCATAAGTGGGAGTTGCACAATGAGAACACATGGACACAGGGAGGGGAACATCACACACTGGGACCTGTCAGGGGTTGGGGACTAGGGTAGGGATAGCAATATGACAAATATCTAATGCATGCAGGGCTTAAAACCTAGTGACACGTTGATGGGTACAGCAAACCACCATGGCACATGTATACCTATGTAACAAACCTGCACGTTCTGTACATATATCCCTTAAAGTATAATAAAAAAACGTTAGTCATAATCTATTGAAAGATGCAGACCTATCAATTGAGGGTTTCTGTAGCCTGCACCATGGCCATGTGTGAGGAGCAGTGGGAGTATCTTATAGTTCTGTGGATGAAGCTGGGATGAGGGGGAGGTAGGAAAGAGTAGGAAAGAGTAGAATGAGAAGGAAGCGGGAGGCTTTTTTGAGGAAATGCTGTAGTGGCTTTGCAGAATGAGAGAAGAAAATATCTTTTTAAAAGTATTTATTGACTACTCTTATATAGCATTAACAAAAAAAGAAACAAAAAGAAAAATAAAAGTATTTATTAATGTATTAATTTTTATTTAATAAATAATAATTGTATATCTTTGTGGGGTATAATGTGATATTTTTATCTATGTATACATTGTGAAAAGATTAAGTCAAACTGATTCACATATCTATTACCTCACAACCTTGTTGGGTTTTTTTGTAGCAAGAGTGTGAAAAAAATCTATTTTTTTAGCAAGTTTGAAATACACAATATGTTGTTATTATTTTGGTCACCACACAGTACAATAAAATACTAAAAAGTATTCCTCTAGTCTAACTTTGTACCCTTTGCTCAATATCTTCTCTTTTTTCATTCTTCTCCTTTCCTACCAGCCTCTGGTAATCACCTTTCTACATTCTGTTTCTATGAGGATTTGTTTAGAGTCTACATACATGAAGTTGTAGTATTTGTCTTTCTGTGTTTGGCTTATTTAATTTTGCATAATGTCCTCCAGTTCCATCAATGTTGTTATAAATGACATAATTTCCTTATTTTCTTAAGGTTGTAGAGTATAGGGTTAGCATACCTTATCCAGTGACATGGTTTGGCCGTGTCCCCACCCAAATCTCATTTTGAATTGTAGCTCCCATAATTCCCACATGTGGTGGGAGGGACTTAGTGGAAGATAACCGAATCATGGGGGCAGTTTCCCCCATACTGTTCTCATGGTAGTGGACAAGTCTCACAGGATCTGATGATTTTATAAATAGGAGTTCCCCTGCACAAGCCCTCTTGCCTGCCACCATGTAAGACATAGCTTTTGCCTTCTGCCATGATTAAGAGACCTCCCCAGCCACGTGGAATTGTGAGTCCATTAAACCTCTTTTCCTTTATAAATTACCCAGTATGTCTTTATCAGCAGTGTGAAGATGGAGTAATATATTCAGAATGCTTGGGACCAGAAATGTTTTGGATTTCAGATTTGTTCAGATTTTTAAATATTTGCATTATTCTTGTCAACATTCCTAACCCCAAAACCCAAAATATGTTATGCTTTAATGAGCATATCTTTTGAGTGTCATGTTAACACTCAAAAAGTTTTAGAGTTTGGAGCATTTTAGATTTTTGGATTAGGGGTATTCAAGTTGTATAGACATTACAACTGATACAACAGAAACACAAAGAATTGTAAAAGACTACTATGAACAACTATATACCAACGAATGTATAACTTAAGGGAAATAGATGAATTCCTAGAAACATGCAACCTACCAAGACTGAATCAGGAAGAAATACGCATGATGGAATACCATACAGTCTTAAAAGAAACAGTACTTTTAGAGGGAGCTGTTGGAGAATTTACATGTGAATAGCAGGGTAAAACGTAAATGCAACTGTAGAGAAAAGTAGAGACAAAACTTGAAGGCTGTGTATGCCCCACTGCGGGATTCACATTTTAATATGAAGGCTGGGGATGAAGACCACATCTCTCTCCACAAAAGGCACTGCACGGCTGGCCAGAACAAGGCCCAGGGGCTCCCGTGACCAGTGAAATAAAGCATGCAAAGGGAGCCACAGGAAGGGCTATGGGCAAACAGTAGGAAGCCTGGGGATGCTAACCTCCTGGACGAAAAGATCATGCTCTATCTGGCACATGGCTGTGGAGAAGGAAGAGGGCAAATGACACACTAAATGGCTTCTCAAAGACAGTTCTGAGAAAGAGTAGGTCTAAATAGAGTGCAATAAGAGTTCAAATCTTCCTGCAGGACAGTGACTATGTCACGTTCATCTTTGATTCCCAACAGGTGGTGCAACTGCTGGCCCAGAGTAGGTATTCATGGCTGGGCATGGTGGTTCACACCTGTAATCATAGCCCTTTGGGAGGCTCAGGCGGGTGAGTCACTTGAGGCTAGGAGCTGGAGACCAGCCTGGCCAACATAGCAAAATCCTGTCTCTACTAAAAATACAAAAATTAGCTGGGTGTGGTAGCAGGCATGAGTCCCAGCTACATTCTGAGGTATGAGAATCACTTGAGCCTGGGAGGTGGAGGTTGCAGTGAGCTGAGATCACACCACTGCAGTCTAGCCTGGGCAACAGAGCAAGACTCTGTCTCAAATAAAATAAAATAAAATAAAAAAGTAAAGAGTAGGTATTCATGACTCATTGAGTAGATAGAAATAAGAGATAAGATCTTAAAAATAACCATAATAACACTTGGATGTGTTCCAATATGTCCTTACTAACAGGCACTATTTTGAGCATTTTATAGACATTAATATAACTAATCTTCAAGATAATCCTGGGAGGCACCTCAGCACCTGTGTCTCCCTTTGAGATTCAAATAAGTTTTTGAGCTTTGATTACTTTTAATTATTCATGAGGTTACCTTACTTGGTCTTACCAAAAAGTGACAGTGTGATTTCCTTCTGTCTGGTCCTACAGTATCTGTATTCAACAATGTTGTGAATAAAAACCACAGGTCGTTTTATTTCAAAGGTGTCCTTCATCAAATACCTGTCTTGTATCATCTTTGTCTTCTTAGTTTCAGGTAAGAGTCTGAGGGCATTTGTGTAACTGCTCGAATAGTACAAGAATAGTCATAAGTTTATTGAACAATATTTCTTTTTCAACCATTCCTGTATTGAAGTTGCTGAAGTGGCTCAGTGGTCCTTGGTGTGGTTGTCTAGAGGCCAACTCACCAGCACAAACAGCACTAGTCGGGAAACATAAGTGACAATGATGTGAGCGACACATGTAGAAGCCAAAGCTTGCCTCTAGTTACACATAATTTCAATCTTTGCTATTATTGTTAGTCTGTTGTTTCCTAATAATTTTCTTCATTAATATTAGCCTAGTGTATGGACACAATTACAAAGCCTAGTAGCCCAAAATCAGAAGAGTTGATGTCTAATCCAGTTCCTGTACATAATAGCTGTATAGTCTTGAGCAAAACTGTTAAAATATCTCAGATGTCTCCTCTTTGAAAGGCGTATTACTCCCTACACCATTTTTAATCTCTCTTAGAGAAACTATGTAAAAGCAGAATAAAAAACTTTGAAGACTTTCAAAATGTTATTAAGGGACTATTAATGACATTATCTGAAGCAGGCTTGCTGGGAACTTTTGCAGTTGCCCAACATTTACAAAAAGAGAATGTAAGAAACAATGAAGCCAAATTATAAGTTCTTTAATGTTCTAATATTTCTAATACATTGTATTTTATGAATAAGCAGTCCACTAAGATAGTTTAGTAAAAACTTGAAGCCAAATGAAAACTTGTTTAGTCTCTATCTTGAGGAATATAAGAGGCAGGCTTTTATGGATACCTCTATTGCATAAAATTTTCCTCACAGTAAAAAAACTGGTGTAATTCAGGGCAAGAATAGAAACAGGATAGAGAGGAAAATATACAAAGTTGTAGCACAATATTCTATCTTAAATCATTTCATGACTTTTATTAACAGCAAAATTCAAAATAAATTATTCATGAAATTTGTCCACAAATATTCTTGAACTTGAGCTGAACTTTGATGAACACAGTGCATTTGGTCTGACATATTTATCATCATTTTCATGGCCTCCATTCCACTTTGCTTGGATTGTTATAAAGCAGCAACAGTGAATTAACTGAATCCATAGCTACCAACCAAGGGGGACCTTATTGGAACATATCTATGTTCAATGTTCTCCTTTATGCAATATTTGTTCTTGACAGAGGCAATCTAAGGAGAGGTATGTAAAAGTGTTAATTACGGAAAAAACATGAGGCAAAGTTTTTATCATTGATTATTTTGGAAAAATATAAACTGAGAGTTCACTGAAAATACAGTTAATAAAAAATAATCTAAGGTTCTTGAGATAGTTGTGTATGTACACATGTATGTTTTAAATAGAGTTTTCCTGGCAGAAGATAATGATGCCCTTTCTCACCACTCCTATTGAATGTAGTGCTGGAAATCCTGGCCAGGGCAATCAGGCAAGAGAAAGAAATAAAGGGCATCCAAATAAGGAGAAAGTCAAACTACTCCTGTTTGCAGATCCTATATCTAGAAAACCCTATAGTCTCAGCCCAAAAACTTCTTAACCTGATAAACAATGTCAGCAAAGTCTCAGGATACAAAATCAATGTGTGAAAATCACCAACAACAATGAAGCCGAGAGCCAAATCAGTAACACAATCCCATTCACAATTGCCATAAAAAAGAATAAAATACCTAGGAATACAGCTAACCAGAAAGGTGAAAGATCTCTACAATGAGAACTACAAAACACTGCTCAAAGAAATCAGAGATGACATAAACAAGTGGAAAAACATTCCAAGGTCATGGATAGAAAGAATCAATATAGTTAAAATGACCACCCTGCCCAAGACAATTTGTAAAAAAAAACTATTATAAAATTTATATGGAACCAATAAGAGCTCAAATAGCCAAGACAATCCTAAGCAAAAAAAATAAAAAATAAAATAAAGCTGGAGGTGTCATGCTACCCAGTTTCAAATTATATTACAGGGCTACAGTAACCAAAACAGATTGGCACTGGTACAAAAGCAGACACATAGACCAATGAAACAGCATGGAGAACCCAGAAATAAGGCTGCTTACTTACAACTATCTCATCTTTGGCAAAACTAACAAAAACAAGCAATAAGGGAAGGATTCCCTACTCAATAAATAAAAGGATTCTGTACTCCCTTCAGCCACATGCAGAAGGCTAAAAATTGGTCCCCTTCCTTTCATATACAAAAAGTAAATCAAGATGGAATAAAGATTTAAATATACATCCCAAACTATAAAAAGCTTGGAAGACAACCTAGGCAATACTATCCTGGACCTAGGAATGGGCAAAGATTTCATGAGGAAGATGCCAAAAGCAACTGCAACAAAAGCAAAAATTGACAAGTGGAATCTAATTAAACTAAACAGCTTCTGCACAGCAAATGAAACTATCAACAGAGTGAACAGACAACCTACAAAATGGAGGAAAAGTTTTGCAAACTATGCATCTGACATAGAAGCTACAAAGAACTTAAACAAATTTACAAGAAACAAAAAAACATTAAAAAGTGGGCAAAGGACATGAACAGACACTTTTCAAAAGAAGATGTACATGTGGCCCACAATCATATAAACAAAAGCTCAACATCACTGATCATTAGAGAAATGCAAATCAAAATCACAATGAGATACCATCTCACAACATTCAGAATGGCTATTACTAGAAAGTCAAAAAATAACAGAGGCTGTTGGGGTCGTGGAGAAAAAGAAACACACACGCTGTTGATGGAAATGTAAATAGTTCAGCCATGTGGAAGACAGTGTGGCAATTCTTCAAAGATCTAAACATAAAAATACCATTTGACCCAGCAATCCCATTATTGGGTATATACCCAAAGGAATGTAAATCATTCTGTTATAGAGACACATGCATATGTATGTTCCTTACCACACTATTCACAATATCAAAAACATATCAATCTAAATGTCCAATAATGGTAGACTGGATAAAGAGATTGTGGTACATATACACCATGGAATACTATGCAGCCAAAAAAAGAACAAAATCATGTCATTTGCAGGAACTTGGATGGAGCAAGTTTGCTAAGGCCATTATCCTTAGCAAACTAATGCAGGAACAGAAAATCAAATACTGCATGTTTTCACTTATAAGTTGGAGCTAAATGATGAGAACACATGTACACATGGAGGGGAATACCACCAGTGGGGCCTGTTGGAGGGTGGATGGTGGGAGGAGGAAGAGGATCAGAAAAAATAATGAATGGGTACTAGATGTAATATCTGGGGGATGAAATAATCTGTACAGCAAACCCCCATGACACAAGTTTACCTATATGACAAGTTTACCTATATGACAAACCTGCACATCCCTGAACTTAAAATAAAAGTTAATAAGAGGAAAAAAAGAAGAAAATTCTTTAAATAAATTAGAGTTTTCAAATTTGTCCTCCTGAATTTTAAAGTAAATAAACAGAATGTGTTTTCATTTACTATTTATTTTAATATATATTATATATTTCATTTACTATTTATTTCATGTATATACATCAAACACTTACTTTGATAAAGATATTGGCCTTTGTGCTATTATTTAAGACAAAGAAAATAAAATTGTTGTCCCCACAGTGTTTATACATTCACTTGTAGAGATTAGACAACAAATGGCAATCTTAAGACAGAGACATGCTTTATTTTTTGTTTTTATTGTTGCTTTTCACGCCAATACCAATGAGATTCACTAGTATCTTTGGGTAGGAGCTTGATCATCAGTTCTAACATTTAGATTATAGATTTGCACTGGTGATATTAAAATGCTGAATAATGCGGTCTTTACTATGGCCCCATTTGGAAACCCCTTGCTTCTGATAAATATGGCCATAAGCAGCATGTCATGATTATCTTCATTTGGACCCTCTGCTGTGGCTGGGCCTGCAAGGCTGATTTCCTATGAGCCACATGTGCCTCGGATTCCTTCACTTTAAACTGGATTGTTCTCCGGAAATTAAAACAAAATTGGATGTTCAGTTACCTAGCAGAAAGATGTGCTACAAAAGAAATTGCATTATATGCTCCAAAGACAAAGATGACCTTTGGATTATGCGTTATTTAGGATTCTGAATGCTCCTGGTCTCTTCTCTGCCTGCAATAATTGAGGGAAGATTTCATCTGTTTTATTTAACCTTTCCTTCTTTAGCAATATTTAAAAAACATCTGATGTGTCCATTTTTCCTTGGCCTTAGCTACATCTAGGTTTTTAAGCACTATCTACACATATCTAAGTAAAATGATTTCAAGTTTTGAAAGAATTCAAAATAATTATATGCTAAGTCATTTATCATTCCATATATATTATTTTATGGATAATTTTAACGGTAACTGTGGTCAAAACAGATAACAGAACTCTTCTTTTGATGACATCACATGCAAACACATTGTGAAAAATAGTCCTACTTTCCAACATACTGGGACCTCTACCACCTTGGAAAAATTATCAGAGGATCCAGAGAGTGATTCTTTAGATTGTAGATGCCCATGCAGTTACCTCTCCCCAGGAAACATGCTTTTAGCAAGGACTCTGTAGAGCTCTGACTCTGTAATCTCCAAAAGAGAGGCTTATGGAGTTAGAAAACTCACGCTCTAGCACATTTGCAATAGCCAACATCAAAGATTTGTTTTTTCCTTTTAAAAATGGAGTAATCATACCTGCCTGAACAGGTCACAAAATTACGAGGTTTGAATATCTTAAGACTACTTTGTGTAAAAAATGCTTTTATTCCCTAAAATCTATTTAACTAAAATCAAGTTTGTCATCTCTTCATATGAAAATAGCAGAAGAGATTCTCACTGAATATGAGGTGTGTTTTTGAGTTTGTGAAACTTAAATACAGCTCAAGATTAACTGAGGATATTCTAGGAGCATTTCAAAGACATACTAAGTCCTTCTTCAGATCAAAAACCAATGTGATTACAAACTGAGAGGACCATGGTTGCCAATAGGAGCCCCATATTAACTGTTATCGAGACAGAAGCTCAGCTTGAAGGCAGCATTTTATGTCAAAACAGTTTCTCAATATCAAGTAAATGTTGAAAGAATGACAGTGAGGCAAGAGAGTATTATGTAACTGCAAGCAACATAATATTATTAAAGCAAGAAATCATGGCTGAAACGTAGGTTCTATAAACGGTCTCTTATTTTGCCTCTCTTGGGCCAGCCTGGAATAGTCAGGGGAAGTTTCTGTCTTTTTGTTAGTAAAAGTTACACATTAAATAATGTTATTTTTATCACTAAATATTAGCTAATACGAGCTTTGACAAATGCATAGTATATTCTTATATGCAAGCAAGGTTATAATTTCTACACAATAGCTATCGTAATTGTTTTAAAGAATAAAATTACAGGGTAAAACCACTAACACTTATTTTATTAGCATTGAGTCAAACAGAGAAACCTCTTGAAAAAGAATATGTGAGTAAGTGGGAGAATTTATTTAAGAGCTGGAAAACATCTTGAGTTAAACTAATTCAGTGCTTTCGCTTTTTAAATGAGAAAATAGAGCCCTAAAGTATTGAAGGCTACTGTGGTGTTTCTTGTTAAATTGCGTCACTGTCAGTCAAGGAAAAATGCTCATTTCCCTGAGTCTATTGGAGTGGGCTGTACCTCCCTCCCTACTATCAATGGCAAAGCCTAACGGCTAGTTTTCATTGAGGAGATGGAAATGTGCTTTCCTGATTTTCTGTAGCAAAAATCACACTTACTTCGGCTACATTTCAGGGAAATGTGTTTTTTAAAATGTTTATTACTATCAGCAATTTATTGTTATAGACCTAGTTCTTTTATTTATTTCCCCTTTGTTTTTTTGTAACTGGAGGTTGTTGGGAGATTTGCTTCCCCAAAACAGCCACATTTAAGTATATGATAAGGGAACTAGAGAATGAATATCCTGGAGGTGATGAAACCTATCAGCATGTAGAAGGTAATGCTTTCTTCTGAGTTGAAATTTCCAAAGAGTCAGTTCTCTGTGAGGTCAGTGAAAAAGAGAAGAAATGAGCTAACTCCAGCATTTTGGTTGCTGGGAGGTGTAGGATCCAGAGACAACTGGGGAACTGGTGAAGGTCATGAAATCTGTTGTGCCTCTCCGGTCAGTACTGACACTGACTTGCAGAAACGCTAAAATTTACCATCACCACACTATCTTCACATTTCCACATTATATTAAAATAGTTTATGCAAGATGAGCTACCAAGGTTTGGATTGCATAAGAAACATATGTGCAAAGCAAAGCTGAAAATGAAAGCCAGGACTGGAACTGGGGTGAGGTAGGCACAGAATTTGGAGAGAGGAGCAGGGGAGCAAGCACCAAAAATTCAATAATCTAGAAAAATTACTTTTAGTAAATATTTAAAAATTCAAAATTAATGCAAAAATCCATGAAGAACATTTCAAAATTTGTATTAGTGTTTTTTTTGTTTTGTTTTTGTTTTCACTTTGCCTCAGGCTCCAATATGATTCGGCATGGCTCTGATGGAAGATATGGAAGATCAAGGGAAGCCAAAGAGAAATTAAATAATTATTTCTATTCATAACATTGAATATAATAGAAGTAGTATTATAGAAGATAGGTATTTGCAAAATCTGACTTGGAGATGGAAATGAAATCCATGCTTATAGATTAGCTTCAAATCCACCTCTCTCTTGCTTTTAATCATCTCATAATGTGGATCAGTGGTCATACATTGTGCTATATATTTTCTTTTAGCTGGTTCTTGATAGCATCATGGATTGTTAATTACTTTGAATTCAGTGAATTGACATTAGAAGGGTTAAAAAAGACTTTCAAGGAAACAGGATTTTTATGATACAGAAAATGGCATTGAGTTTCACGGGAAAATGTATTCAGGGAAATTGTATTGAGGATAGGCCCAATTTGTTTGTAGAAAGACTTCAAAATTAATTAATAGAATGAATGTAGATATTATGGAATGACATATGAAAAGACATCAAGGAAGTAAGAATGAAAATAAGTCAAAATGTTAGACATAAATTAATAAACTGTTGTTTCCATCCATTAGAAACCTGAGGTGGTACATTGTTTTAAAACATAGATAAGTGTTCTCATTGTTCAATTCCCACCTATGAGTGAGAACATGTAGTGTTTGGTTTTCTGTCCTTGTGATAGTTTGCTGAGAATGATGGTTTCCAGCTTCATCCATGTCCCTGCAAAGGACATGAACTCATTCTTTTTTACGGCTGCATAGAATTCCATTGTGTATATCTACCACATTTTCTTAATCCATTCTATCATTGATGGACATTTGGGTTGCTTCCAAGTCTTTGCTATTGTGAATTGTGCTGCAATAAACATACGTGTGCATGTGTCTTTATAGTAGCATGATTTACAATCCTTTGGATATATACCCAGTAATGGGATGGCTGGGTCAAATGGTATTTCTAGTTCTAGATCCTTGAGGAACAGCCACACTATCCTCCACAATGGTTGAACTAATTTACACTCCCACGAACAGTGTAAAAGCATTCCTATTTCTCCACATCCTCTCCAGCATCTGTTCTTTCCTGGCTTTTTAATGATCATCATTCTAATTGGCGTGAGATATTATCTCATTGTGGTTTTGATTTGCATTTCTCTGATGACCGGTGATGATGAGCATTTTTTCATGTGTCTGTTGGCTGCACGAATGTCTTCTTTTGAGAAGTGTCTATTCATATGTTTTGCCCATTTTTTGATGGGGTTAAAAAATGACGAGTTGATGGATGCAGCAAACCAACATGGCACATGTATACCTATGTACAAACCTGTACATTGTGCACATGTACCCTAGAACTTAAAGTTTAATAAAAAAATAAAAATAAAACATAGACAAGTACACAAAATAAATTTAAAACTCACTACTTGGGAGAAAATTTATTTAAATTACTTGATCTTGTGTAAAAAAGTAAACTTAATTTTAAATTCAATGTAATCATTGTATCTAAACACAAATGGCATAGGATTATATCTTTAATACCTATCCACTTACTTATCTGCAGTATAACTGCACTTGCTGATTTGATCAGTTGAGCAACAAATGCAGATTCTAAGTATTAACTCAAATGACATGATAATTTGATTAGACAAGATATTTAACACTGTTATATCTGGAAATACTTATGTACAGAATATGGATGTTAAAAAATCTAACTTTTTCCTTTACACTAATATTAAAGGTGGGGAATATAAAGTCAAGAGAGCTTGGTCACTCAGCTCACTACTGAAAGATTCTGGCTTACTAGGAGACAGTAGTAATTTATACACAGTAATGTCTACACTTACAGTAATTAAAACTTTGCAAAGGTGTTAATAATTAGAAGAAAAAAACACTTGTATAGCACATGTTCAAGAAGCAGAACAATCCGGAAAAGTGAGACTATTTCACATTGGAGTAGAAAAAGGAAGGAAGGAAACAGAGGAGTGAATATAAATCCCAACTTGTAAACAAGTATTTCCTGAGAGTCTGTTAAGAAATCCATGAAAGCACATATTCTAATGAAGATGGTCTAGATTAGCACCAGCACACCAGACACAGATGAATTGAATGAAACTTTACAATTTCGCCTATCTGAATTTCTCTTGTCCAAATGGTAGTAATTCATAGAATTTAGCTGGAAACTATCGTCTTCCTTGTCAGGTTATTAAACAGTATCCTTTGAGATTTAGAGGGGTGACAGATTTCCTAAATCTAAAAATGAATCTACATTTCAAGAAGAGTACACCATGTGTATAATATCACAGAAGATCATTTTTAACATGGAAAATTTCATTTCAGGAGAAAATATGTATTTATATTGCCTGTAACATTCAAAGACACATACTAGCAGATACATGGGAACAGATTATTAACATATTATGTTTTGGTGACTGCTAGAGAGATACTCTTGCTTTCACATTTCTCTTTTATCAGCCTACAATAATATCTAAAATGGTTTTAAAATCATGTTAGTATGTTTGTTTGGTGATTAAATATATTTAATAAAACAACTATAATTACCCACTAAGTTGAGTGGTGGGGGTTCACAAGTGTTTGTTTTATTCTCAACCTTTCTAGGTTATTTTTTTATATGTATCAAGAAATTCATACTCAAAAAGTTATATAAAACTAAAATTCTAGGGAAATTACTCAACATAATTGATAAAATCATTTATGCCACAGTTTCTTGAATAAGTAAATTTTGAGTTCTTTGGGAAAGTACTATGCTAAAAACAAAATCTAATGGACTGAGAGAAAAATGTAATGAAGGGATAAAGAGCTTCATTCTTAGAAAGAGGTGTGTCTTTGATCCTATCCAAAGGGTGTTAGCTGTAGTTTAGAATTAGAAGAAACTAATTTTAACTAACAAATATGCAAGTGTCCCATGTATCCTGAGCCCTTGCTATCATGAGAAAGAGAGAAAGCAGCATCATGTAGACTAGGGATTCTCAAACTGCTATACAATATAATTATATGGGGAGGTTTGAAAACACCCCGTAGAGTTTGTGATTTTGTAGATCTGAAATGTGGTGTGAGCATTTGTATTTCTAACGAGTTCCCAGATGCTGTAGCTGCTGAGGACCAGGGAGCGACAATTTGAGAAGTACTGGCATAGAGTATAGAGCATATAAAACTTAACTTATAGGGTTTATATTATAGAGAAAAGACAGGACATACACAGAGGAGGTTAAATATACAAATCCGAATATGTTAAATGTTAAATAAATAGCAAAGACAGTGAAAAGTAGAAATACTGAGAGGGAGAATAAATTACTGTGGGTTTGGATATTTACCTCTTAGTTCTTGAAGAATAAGTGAAATTAAAATAAGCAGAGAAGATTCCAGAAAGCTATTGGAAAAGAGTAGGATATCTTATGCAAAAGTTACATATAGAGACAAGGTATACTTGGGAGACAATGAAAAGTTCCTTTTGTCTGGAACAAAGTGTTTGTATAAGAAAACAATAACTTCCATTGGGTGAGTTTTACTTGAGGCTGATTCTAGAAGGTCTACATATAAATCTGAATAAAAAGAAAACTTTATCCACCAGACAGCTTTTAAAGACCTGAAAAGTGTCACTACAGAGCTCTTTATTACAATGATCTCCAAGGGTGGTTTTCCAGCCAGGCTCCAGTGAACTTGCTATTACATAAATCATAACCAAAGTCCTGTCCTTTGGAAGACCATCCATCACTTTCAGGAAAGAGGCATTTTTAATATCAGCAAATTAAACACAAATGGATATTAAAAACTCCAACAGATGATTAATCAATAAAGGTGGAAGCAGAGGACCTTATTAGTTAGCTAGATATTAGCTGGTGTAGCTAAAGTGCTAGCTATAAAACTTGAAAATTAAAAATGATAGCACATGATGGGAATGATGGGGAGCAGCTCAAAGAGATGTAAAATGTGTCACTTTCCAGGATAAGCTCAAATTGAACAAAATACTGAAGCTATAACCTGGTTCCTTAAATTCTCTTTTGAATTCACTTGTTTCTAAAGGTTTTCTGCATGAGAAACTTGCAGTGTTGGAAGTTGTATTAGGAAGTCCTTTTCTAAGGGATCAGAATGATTCTAGGTGATAATCTTTTACGGTCAGAGTTTTCAAAAATGGCAGAAACATGTGTCTTCCTTTCTGGGAAGAACCAGGGGTTTAGAAATCAGAAGCCACTTTCTTTCCCAGAAAATCATTAGCAAAAGCAGCCTTTGGTTCCCCTCCTTCTAAGCCCATTTGCTCAGGATTGCATGAACCTTTTCACCCTAGATAAAGAGAGAATAGTTGTAACACACAGGGATGTAAATAATAAATGCTTTTATTGAAGTAAGGGAGAATAAAGTCATCTCAGTCTTAGAGAAAAATGGAGAAAACATAATTGTCAGCCTGGGTAGGACAGAATAGGGTTTTTTGTAAAGACATAATGGTTACAATAACAATAGCAACAATAACAACTACGACGACAATAACTAGTGCTTATGAGGAAGTGCCAAGTACTGTTTCAGGATTTTATTTATAAGAATTCATTGGAAGCCTATTCATTAATTCATTGGAAGGCCACTGTACTATCAACCCCATTTGACAGACAAGAAAACCAAGATTCAGAGATGCTGAGCGATATGCCCATGATCACAACATTACTGAAGGAATGGACCAGGATTTAAATTCTGGTAGCAAGATCTCAAATCTTTACTCTTAAGCACATACTATACAAAACAAACCCAGCCTCAGAGGAATGAACAGTCATGTCAATATTTGGGATGACATAGAGAAACAGGATGGCAACATCTGGCCTATGCTCCTAAGAAAACCTCCATGCTGTTGGCATATGATTTTAAGGAAAGGGGAGATGAACTTTTCTGATTTTCTATTTTGGTTCTAGGTAAATCATACATAACAAATTTATTTGGAAAACATAATCAGAAAAAAGAGCACTAACAAGATCAGGTTTGATGCTTTGGTAATTGTAATTTCCTTATCATTTGTCTCTCTTTGCCTTTCTGAAGGTGTGGGCTCGGGCTAGTTCTATGACTCTAGCATCCAGAATGATGGCTGGAAAGCTATAGAACTCAATACATCTATACTGCATATTAAATGAATGAATGATTCAGTTTAAACCTCCTTAACAGAGTGTGATTTCCAAGGTTATAATGATCTATAAGCAAGTTTTTATTTACTCCCCTTTCATTTAGAAATCAACATTACATTAAGTAATGTAATGTTACTATTACATTAAGTAATGTAAGTTTGCATTTTTAATCTTATATATATTAATGTATTTCTTCCTCACCTTAACTGTCAGTCATTTTATTAATATAAACTATCAGTCTTTTCGTTAATATAATAAAAAGTAATAACTTCAGACATTTATCAAATACCTATATACAGATGACACTTGTTTATTTGGATTATTAAATTTAATCTTCATATTTCCCCTACAGCGTAGGTTCTGTTTCAAAAAGTCTTAAACTCAATGGGAGTATAAGCATCAGAAGATCATAAACACATGTGTATTTGTGTATTTTGTCTCTCTATAATATCAAGAGCCATGTATGCTCTCTTTTGATGCATAACATTAAAATCACAATCTTGCAGGGTTTTTTTCTGACAAATTTGCATAGAATAATCCATTTCAATTGATGGCAAAATCATTTTTGGCTTAGGCCCACAACGCTCTCCTATCAATCACTAAATGCTTTTGGCATTTCTTTCAAAATATAACTAGAGTCTTATCACTTCTCATCTCTACTGCTACAGCCCTGAATCTCACAACCCACTGGCAAGGCTGGTATTATTTTCCATACTTTAGAGATAAATACATTGAAGCTTCACAAGTTTAGGTAACTTTATTTCATTTATTCACTAGGCAGTTGGGAGAATAAAACAGATATTCTAGTGTTGGGGAAGGCCAACAATAACTAGTAACATAATCAGTTATTACATTGGAAAGCAATAGGTGCTATAGAAAGAAAAAAGTGGACCAAAGAAAGGGAGATTTGGATGTGGTAGGAAGGTGAGGTTTTTCAATAGAATAGGCTGGTGCGGACAGGTCCATTGATGCGACAATAGGAGAGAGATGCTTGAAAAAGATAGAGTAAGCCAAGCAGATATCTGGAGAAAAGTATCCCAGGCAGAGGAAAAAGCTAACACAAAGACCCTAAAAGGGAAGTGTGCCTGTCTGGCATATTTTAGGAACAGCATGGAAGCTGATATTTCTGAAGTAGAGAGAGCAAGAGGGAGGTTAGTAGGACATGAGATCACAGAAGTGACATCGGCTGTTAAAAGTGCTGTGAGTGAAACAAGAGCCATGGTAGAGTTTAAAGCACAATAATGACAAATCTGACTTGTAGCTTAAAAGGACCACTCTAGCTGCTGTGTTAAGAAATTGTAGGAGACAATTGAAACATGGAGAAGGGCTAGTGCAAAACTGTAGATACAGGAAAAAGAGGATGGTAAGTTAGAATTCAATTCACAATTGAGTTTTGAAAAAAGGACACCTCTGGATATACATAGAAGACAAAACCAAGGAAATTACTTACGAACTGGATGTGGAAGTATGAAGGAAAGAGAGGAGTAAGGCATCAGGCCAATGTTTTGGACCTGCACAATTGGAAAGATGGAGTTGCTATCAATTGATATGAGGGAGGCTGGGGGTAAACAAGTTTGAAAAGAAGATCAGTCGTTTAGTTTTGGGGAATTTTAGTCTGCATTTCTGGACTTCAGAATCCCCCAGTGCCTCTCCCAATCACTGCCTTCTCCCTTCCTTGAAAGGAGACTACGTAGGTGATCTTTTCCTTTTGTGTGTGTATGTGTGTATATACACACACATGCACAGACATATATGTGTGTGTGTTTGTATTCACACATAAATATATGCACATATATATATTTTCTGTCTGTATATAATGTATGTGTGTGTTTATATATATCTATATATAAATTCTAACATGATTCACTCATAGTAATGAACATGTAGACTTTTAATTGAGGACTATTAGGAATAATGCCACTGTAAATATTCTAACCATGCCTCTTTGTTCATACATATGTTAAATTCTATTGAGTATATATAGCTAAGAGTAGAATTGCTAAACCATCTGATCAAGTTACATATTTCTTCATCTTGGTACCAAGTGTCAAATTATTTTGTACAGTGGCTGTATGAATTCTTACTCTCATTATACCCTACCTCTTGGTTAGCATTGTAGTCTTTTTAAATTTTTGTCATTTTAATTATGCCTAATTATCCAGACATAAATTTAGATATAAATGTTATCTAGATAAAAATTTAATACAAAGACTTAAAGGTATATAAATTATACTGAAGCCATGTGACTGGATAAAATACCATAGGAAATTAAAATGAGAAGAAGCCCTGTGTCATGCAACATTAAGAGATCTAGAAGAAGAGGAAGAATCAGCAAAGTCACTTGATTTATTAGTGGGAGAACTGAATTTCAATGCATGCCTGTCCCTCTCCAAAGTCCATGCTGTTTCAAACATGCCGGGCTGTCTCAGAATTACATTCAGAAAATATATAAATAAGCTAAGAGTGGCAGACCACTTGTATTCCTGTCATAGCAAAGTATTTTAGGTAAAAATGTTTTCAATTTGCTTTTCTGTGATGAAGTGGAAGGCAAATTTTTTTAAGGGCAGAAAAAATATTAAAGGCTTTTGTGGGGTGGCTCTAAAGAAAGTGTGAAAGCTGATGTTAGATCGTTTAAGCTCATTCATTAAGACAAAGCAAGTAGAAAAGAGTGAGTAGCTAGCTAAACAAAAAGTAGACCAAATAGGAAGGAAAAACTTTTAATCCTAGATAGTAAAGTTGTTTTCTGTATGTTTATTTGATTTTCATTTTGTTGTTTTGTTTGTTTTCTAATAACGGCAACAACTTTGCCCATGAAATAAGTTTTGCCTTCTTGATTTTACAGCTTCCTGACATCAGGGAGAAGTGATGCTTTGATTTGAATCTAGTCCTATTTGAGATTCTATGGTCTTCTCTTCTTGGGATTTCCTCTTATCAAAATTAAAATTAAATCTTATGCAGAATGATTTTTACCCTCCCAGGAAACATACGTGGAAACATGTGGCTAATTCAGAATTCAGTGTTGCAACTACAATCTACCTCAGTTTTTCTTAGTGTTGACCAAGAAACAATTGTTCTTTGTTATGTTAGTAAACCTTCTGAACTTAGAACCATGGGGGTAAACAATGTTCTGAAGTCTTATTTGCTGAGATCTTCTCATAACATTTTATAAAATACTTTTTTTTCTCCTCCTCATTCCAACCCTTAGGAAACCTTTTTTTTTTTTTTTTTTTTTTTTTTTTTTTTTTTTTTTTTTTTTCCGGAGCGTAGTCCACAGTTCTGGTGTGCGGTGGGAAAAGGTTTCGGAAATAAAACATGAGTTATTTTCATTGTTTCGTATGTCAGTTATCCTAATCTTTTGCTTTCAAGGAATGTGTACACTGCTTCTGATTCTGTCTGCTGGTGCATGCTCAGTTCTTTTTAATTCAGCATTTATTTATTTATTTATTATTTTTCTCTTTGGAGACAAAGTCTCGCTCTGTTGCCCAGGCTGGTGTGCAGTGGCATGATCTCGGCTCACTGCAACCTTCGCCTCCCGGGTTCAAGCGATTCTCATGCCTCAGCTTCCCGAGTAGCTGGGACTACAGGAGTGCACCACCAGAGCCGGCTAATTTTTGTATTTTTAGTAGAGATGGGGCTTCACCATGTTGGCCAGGCTGGTCTCTGACTCCTGGCCTCAAGTGATCTGCCCACCTCGGCCTCCCAAAGCGCTGGGATTACGGACGTGAGCCACCGCGCCCAGCCCTTAACTCAGCATTTATATCTTAATTGTGACTATCTGCCATGTTTTGATGGACAAACTTCCTGTGGTCTATTTGTGTTTCTGAACATCCTAAACACTGGGTGGGCTTATTGGCCTTCAAATCCATTGTCACCAAAGATTGTTAATGCTGGCCTGAGTCTAGGTTGTTCCCAAGCCACACCCTTACTCTATACTTACATACCTGCCACTTCTCTCTTGGTACCAGTTTCTTTCTCTATTATTCATGGCTCTATTGTGAACTTTTAGAATATTGCTTAGTTTTATTTTACTACATATGCCCGGTGTCTTACTCTCTGAATTTCCTCAAAGATGAAAAAGGGTATTATGCTTATAAATAGTTTTGAAGATTTACTCCCATAAGTATCATGGGAAAAGAAAGACAATATAACATCTATTTCCTACTCTTCATGAATTTGCTATTAAAACAGGAAAATTAAACATAAAGAGATAACAAATTAAATACCAATTCAAACTTTAAATAACATCTTAAGACCACAAGCCAGATGCTCAAAGAAACTGTGTAACTGTAAATAGTTATTGGAAGGGATAATAATCAGAAAGAATTTTAAGTGTTATAAAGAAGAGAGAAGATATTAGACTGGAGTAGACAGGGAAGATATTAAAGAGCAAGAAGTATTTGTGCAGAATCTGAAAGGACAGATCAAATTGAACAAATTGAGGGAAAGGAGGAGAGAGCTTATTTTAAAATAACTTTGTGACTGGGGAACAAAAAGTAAAATAGTTTGTCTAGAAGGTAGACGACAGTGATGGAAGGACATGTTTGGGTCTATTTCAATTCTAAAATGATGGTGTTGGAATAAAGTAAGATATCTTAGTTGTTTGGGGAGGAGAAGAATCAAAATAGTATTTCAGGACGGTGGTATGAAGTGGTATGAAGAGCAGGTAAGAGTGGGATATGGGGGTTTAAAAGATGATAGAAGAAATCCCACTACCGGGTATTTATCTAAAGAAAAGGGAGTCAGTATATCAAAAGGATAACTACACCCCCAAGTTTATTGCACCACTATGCACAATAACTGAGATATGGAATACAGCTGAATGCCCATCAACAGATAAATGGATAAAGGAAATGTCATATACATACACAATGGAATGCTATTCAGACATGAAAAAAGAATGAAATCCTGTCATTTGCCACAACATGGATGAACCTGGAGGACATAACGTTAAGTAAACTAAATCAGACATAGAAAGATAAATACCAAAAGTTCTCACTTTTAAATGAAATCTAAAAAAGTTGATATAGAAGTAGAACTGTGGTCATTAGAGGCTGGGAAGAGAGAGGGAGGGTAGGATGGGGAGAGTTTGGTTAACAGACACAAAATCACAGCTAAATGGGAGGAATGAGTTCTGGTGTTCCACAGCGCTATATAATGAATGTGGTTGGCTATAATTTATTGTGTATTTTCAAAAAGTTCGAGAGGATTTTAATGTTCACAGCACAAAGAAGTAATAAATGTTTGAGGTGATAGATATCCTAATTACCATTATTTGATCATTACACATTGTATACACCTATGAAAATAACACATAAATACATATGATTATTACTTGTCAACTAAAAATGAAAGGGGAAAAAAAAGATGCTGAGGTATTCCAGACTTCTGTTACTCAGAATTTGCCCATATAAAATCCCTAATGTTTTTCCACTGATTTCAGTCTTAAGATAATGATATTGGCATAAAGTAAGAAATATTTCTAAACAGTAAATAAATAAATAAATATAATAGGCAGGAACCAATTAGCTGAAGTTTTTACAATTTCAAATAAAAGATGTGCCCTTTTGCTACCAAATAAAGAGCCTGATTTCTTCAATTAAACAAAAATCTGTATCCATGTAGCTTATTATTAGCTTTTCCTGCAACCATTAAATATGACTCTTTCCCTTTAAATGTTCAGTGTTGCTACTATGGAGAATGGAAGACATGTCATATTACTCAAAATTTATTAAAACAATACACATATTGGAAAAATTAATTTCAGTCTGGATTCAAGGAGAGGCATGCTCTGTTAAAAGCCATAGCCCCTCTAATCAGGCCCTTTGTGGGCTATTGTAGCAGGCAATTGTCCTCCAGTCCTTTCTGTAACAGGCAGTGTGCTGTGTGTGTGTGTGTGTGTGTGTGTGTGTGTGTTTGTGTGTGGTATGGGTCAATTAGGATGAATAAAGGGATTGTTTACTAAGGTAACTAGTAAACTACTTTTATTACTGTCACTGAAATTACCACTCAGGAGACCAAAGCAGAAACTAATCAATATAAGGATCCAGAGAGCAAGAACAAGAATAGAGCAGGTGCATATACAATGGCAGTTTTACAATATTCAACCCAAATTGTATTTTCCTAGGAGCTATCTGAAATATGTGTCACTACTCTTCCCTACGTTACAGAGGTAAACTGCCTTAGGTGGAGGCATGGAAGGAAGGAAAAAAAAAGGAAGGGAGGAAAGGAGGAAGAGAGGAAGGGAGGAAGGAAGGAAGGAAGAAAGGGAGGGAGGAAAGAAGGAAGGAAGGGAGGGAGGGAGGAAAGAAGGAAGGAAGGAAGGAAAGGAAAGGAGGGAGGGAGGGAGGGAATGAGCAGTTTTAATGAAGGTGTAATATTGGGCAATATAATCTATAGTTTTTATTTAGTATTTTCCGATGTCATCTACCCAGCAATTCTCTGAGGATATTTTAATTAAAGCCCTTAATGAGGAAAAGGGAGACTCAAAGAGCTTAAGTGACCTGTGCAACGTCAAGTGTTGTTAAGGGTAAATAAATAAAAACAAAGCTATCCATTTACTTTATAAACTTTGTCCCACAGTTTGTGCCAGGCTATGTAATTAATATTCTGAGTATAAACCGTTACAATAGTTATTATTGTCATCCCCATTTTACAGATGAGAAAAGACAAATATGGATTTCCTGGGTTACCCAAACCCCCAGTTCACATTATTCTGTCATCACTTCTATGGTAGGGCTTCATTCTACAGATTGAAGGTTGATCAAAATAATACATGGTAAGGAGCAAGTGGACAGTGGTTAAGGGCCTCAGCTCTGGCAGTGGTTGAGTCCTGCATAGTCACCTCAGGCTCTGGGTTCCTGAGTGAATTACTCACCATCTTCAAGCTTTACTGTTCTCATCTATTAATTAGAGATATTAACCACACCCACACTCCTGGGTTTAGTGAGACTTAATAAATTAACATATTTAGTGCATTTTGAACAGGGTCAGGTATATGCAAAACTCAGAAGTGTTCACTTTTATTTTGCCATTCATTGCAGGAAGAAATTGAAAGAATAATAGTTTGGACAAAACAAGAAACATTCCTCTTTTGTGAATGCATGCAGATTTATGAACACAAACACACACTTTATTGCTCATTTTAAAGCATATTAAGAGGAAATGTGAACTGGTAAAGTGTCTAAGGACTTCTGATTCATTCAATAAGTGACTACCCAAACATTGATTTTCACATATACAAGAAATCTTCTGATAAACAACTTCCCTCATCCACCACCACCACAACTTCTCTAACTATAATTGTTAAAAATCTTTATTCGGCGTTCCATTGTAAGACCACAAATTATCTACACTATCTCATTTCAGTTCAATTAAATATTTTTTCCTGGGACTGCAAATATAGTTTTCTCTCTGATTTCCTTTTCAATGCAACATCTCCAGGGAGGCCCCAGTCCCCCACTCCCCCTTCGGCTTTACATCCTTCATGCATACTTTAGGAAGAATCAGGTTTCTATCTGCCCAATACACATGGCAGTGGCAGGATGCTGAAATGCTTGGAGTATTTGGGGACCAGAACTATCAATACTCTCATGCTGAAGCTGTGGTGTTAGCTGAAGTAGAATTATAGTGGACAGAAAGGGCAGAAATGATGGTCTGGCAGAGTGACTAGCAATGGCACTTAGCTGGTCCCTGCTGAGCAATGAGAAGGACAGATAGCACTGTTTGGTCAGGGTCACCAGAAAGCTGGTATTTATGAGGAAAGCCCAAGTGATTGAGTAGATATCATTGATGGGCTTTGCAAATAGCCAGATTCATTGATAAAAGTGCACCTTCCATGTCTGTGAGCAGTACAGAGGACCACCGTCTGTCAGCGTGTACAGTCGCAATCCCACCACACTGCAAACACACACACGCACAGAAATAATCGGTCATAGGCAGCAGGTTGATCTCCAGTGAGATTTTATGCTGGTTTATGGGAGGCAGAATGGCCTATTGGAAAAATTCATGCTCTAGAAAGTTAGGAGACTCTAGTCCCAACGCTACAGATGAAGAGCTGAACAATGTATGGTAGGTCATTTTAACTTCCTAAGCCATAGTTCTCATTGCTTCTAAAATACCTCCCATACATCTCTATCATTGCCTCACAAGTCCGTTTATACATCTTGTTTGTTACCCTGGTGGACAGGGCAGAGGCTGTGTCTAATTCTTGGTCATATCTGTGGGCTTTTCACAGGTCTAGGCGCGCGCGCGTGCGTGCACGCGCACACACACAAACACTCTTTTGTCAGTTTCTATTAATTATTCCAAAATGTATATGTTTAAAGAAAGTATGCTTCCCTAAGTAAATCAGCACCTAATTTCAAAAATCTGTATGGTTTACTCAGCACCCTGTTTACTTTCTTTGTTAGCATGATCCCAGGTTTCAATAAATTCCTATAATTACTGGGTTACTTGGTTTTCTCAAGTTGAAAGGAATTGTCACCTTCTCACTATGTGGTTGAGGCCCCCAGGGGTCTCTGAATAGACAAGAACAAACCAGTCTTCGGCACCTCCGTGCTAAATTGTTTAGTCAGAGCTCCTCATGCCACCCACTACCCCATCTAATAAGCGTAGCACTCTCCGTTGTTTGTGTAGAAAATTAAAAATATTAAAATATTTTCATATAGACGATTTTGTGTGATGTTTAAAATACATGCATGAAAATGTGGCCGGGTGCAGTGGCTCACGCCTGTAACCCCAGCCCTTTGGAAGTCCGAGGCGGGTGGATGACGAGGTCAGGAGATCGAGACCATCCTGGCTAACACGGTGATACCCCGTCTCTACTAAAAATACAAAAAAAAAAAAAAAAAAAAAATTAACCGGGCATGGTGGCGGGTGACTGCAGTCCCAGTTACTCGGGGAGGCTGAGGCAGGATAATGGTGTGAACCCAGGAGGCAGAGCTTGCAGTGTGCCGAGATTGCACCAGTGCACTCCAGCCTGGGTGATAGAACGAGACTCCATCTCAAAAAAAAAAAAACAAAAAAAATGCAGCTGAAGTTAGAACTCAGGTTCACTGTATCATGTCTTCAAAAAATAAAAACTTTCAGGTGAGAAAATAAAAATAATGTAAACATCGAACTTAGACATCCATATGTAGGCACATTAGGTTCATCATTTAATATCTATGTGCCTTGGGCCATATTACGTGTGTGTGTGTGTGTGTGTGTGTGTGTGTGTGTGTGTACCTCAGTTTTCTCATTTATAAAACGCAGACAGTAAAGCCTTCCTCACAAGATCAAGGCAGGGTGAGGGGTATAGTAAGGCAGGGGAATGTGACAGACCATCAGCCAGCAAAACACCAAAGCAAATGCATGAACGTAAAGAGCTCAGCAACATGTGGGCTCATTGAGGGATCATTACATGCTCGTTCATCTCCAGTTATAGATGGGGCAGACATATCATATAGTACTCATGTAGAGCTGTAGAAACTCTCTTTCATCAATTTAAAATCTACAGAGTGCATATAATCTTGGAGATGTTGTCAGTCAAAGCCTTTCGCCTGAATTCTGTTTTCAATCATTATTTGAGTGAGTAGATACCAATTTACTCTTTTACTGAGCCTTATTTAGACCTCTTGGCTAATGCTTCCTGACAGTATTGCAGTGAGTGATGGTCTGCAGTACAACTGAGGTGGTAACAATTAAGGGTGAGAACAGAAGGCCCTGGAATCTTAAAATCTTTTTGCTTTCCCCTTGTTTATTTTGTTTCTTTTGCCTTACAGTCCACAGGGTTAGGATAACGCATGGCCACAATGTGACAATTGTTCAGCTTTGTCAGACTCAAAGTTCTGCTAATGAAGTAAAATACAGAGGCTCTGGGACATGAATGATGCACTTGGTTGTTTGCCTTGATTTAATTCATCAGATAAAGGCTCAACTTCCTACCTGCTTTCCTAATTCACTGAGGTGGAAGGAATTGATTGTGTGCTGCTTTCCGTTTACCTCAGAGATATTGTTACTGCTTTCTCTTTATAAAATCCTGCTACATGAAACTGAATTTGCAGAGGCAACAAACTGCACATGGCCGTGGGAGAGAATATGTTTGTTTATTTTAGAAATCAGTTTTTTCTTTACAAAGAATTCACAATGGAAACATTCTAATAAATTCTGAGTTCCCTAATCCTTTTTGTGTTTTCAGTTTATTTGTGTTGTGTAACTTTTTCACAGTTAACTGAAGCATCTATTGAGCAAATCTCAAAAGATATTTTTTCAACTACCACTTAGAGACACTAAATTATCAAGATGCTGCCATTAAAAATTATAAGCCTTCAGATCCCTTTGTGCCCCTGTATACACTGTTTATGTTCAATTCTCTCCCTTGGATCTCCCCATACTTTTCTTCTTCAGCATCAAAAAAATCCTCCTCATCCTTTAAGACATAATTTAAATACCATCTATGCTGTGATTTCTTCTCAACTTTCACATCTCTTATAGCCACCCCTTATACTGAGTTTCCAAAGCTCTTACATCAGAAGCCTAATATAAACTTATTGTTTTGTATTACACATTACAGCAAATTTTCCCCCATGAGATGGTGCACTCCCAGAGGTCAGGAATCACCTGAAATCATAGTTGTGAATAACACTCCCTCCCTGCTCAATGGCTTGCATAGTGTTTCATACATATTTCACATTTGAAGATGTATGTTAAGACAACATTTCACCAAATAATTCCAAGATGTGTCCTAGGGACCAGAGAAGGACATAAAGTTCTCATCTGACATTGGGAACCTTTTTCTGCTTTTCCCATACAATTTGATAGAAAAACAATTTAGATGTAGAAAGCCTGTGTTCATGTCCAATCCTTATTTTCTGACTTTCCTACTAGACAAATCTCTTGATAGTTCTGTGCTTAGATACCTCTCCTACTTGCCTTCTTATTTTGTGATCAAATAAGATCATAATCAGAATAAGTAAAATGTTATTTTTACCCCAATTTTATGCGATAATATCTTATTTTGCAGAATATGATCATTATGAATCTTAAATTATTTAAATCTTAAAACATTATCATTATGTTAAGTGTATGCCTGTATACAAATATTTCCTTAACTCCATATATATATATACCCACTATGTACCCATAAAAATAAAAAAAATCAGTAAAATAAAAACCTACTAACTTAGAATAAATCCCAAATGCAGATATTTTCCAAAATACCTGGAAAATAAGATATTATTTTTATTAAATAAAATCTGTTGAATAAATTTGATTCTGAACTTGGAGAACCAGATGTGAAGCCAAGGAAGGCAATATTTCATCATGCTCTGGCATTGAGGAACGGCCTTGCTGTTTCAAACCACAGTGACAAAGGTCAATATTTAAAACTGTTATAAGGATTGTTTAGGCTCCATAAAACTTTAAAACTGTAACCATGAGATTATTTTTATTTTTATTTTTTAGGGTGGGTGAGTGGCGGGCAGTGGAACAAAATGAGATAGAAGGCTAAAAGAAGATGCCTAAAAGATGCCTAACATACTGAACTGTATTGGATAATTTGTCTTTTTTGTTGTTTTCTTTTGGTTTTAGTTGTAATCACAGTTGGTAATATAAGTTTCTATTCTACTGTCATTTAATGTTATTTCACTGAATGTGTATGTGTGTATATATATGTGTGTTGTTTCTTAAGTAGTTTTCTCGTCATGAGTCTTATTTTTAAAATAAACTTTATTGTGTATATTTAAGGTATACAATATGATGTTGTGGGATACACATAGATAGTAAAATATTTACTATAGGAAAACAAATTAGCATATCCATCATTTCACATAGCTACTTTTTATAGGGGGTGGCAGTATCAGCAGCTAAAATCTACTAATTTATGCAGCACTAGCAACAATAGCCAAGATTTGGAAGTAACTTAAGTGTCCATCAACAGAAGAATGAATAAAATAAATGTGGTATATATACACAATGGAATACTATTCAGCTATATAAAAGAATGAGATCCAGTCATTTGCAACACCATGCATGGAAATGGAGATCATTGTGTCAAGTGAAATAAGCCAGACACAGAAAGACAAACTTTGCATGGTCTCATTCATTTGTGGAAGTTAAAAATTAAAACAATTTAATTCATGGAGATAGTAGAATGATGGCTACCAGAGGCTGGAAAGGGTAGTAGGAAGAGGGAGTGGACATGGTTAATGGGTACAAAATTGTGGTTAGATGGAATGAATAAGATCTAACATTTGATAGCACAACAGGGTCATTATCGTCACAAATAAGTTATTGTACATTTTAAAATAACAAAAAAGTATAATGGAAGATTTATAACACAAATAAATGGTGAATGTTTGAAGTGATGGATACACCATACCCTGATGTGATTATTATACACTGTATGCCTGTATCCAAATATCTCATGTACTCCATAAATATATACATGTATAAAATATATACACCTACTATGTACAAGTAAACATAAAAAAATCTACTAATTTAGCATAAACCCCAAATAAAATACTATTACCTGTAGTCCTCATCCTATACATTAGATCTCTATACTTGTTCCTCCTAAATGTCTGCTACTTTGTATACATATCTGTTACTTTGTATGGTGCAGTTTTGATTCAGCTTACTCTGTGTAAAAATTGGGGAGTGATGGAAAAGCAGCTTCAATGGTGTAAGAAGGACTGGATTCTGGATCTGACTCTGCCACTGCTGTATAAATGACCTTTGCAGGTCTCTTCACCTCTCAATGCCTCAGTTTGGCCATTGTCCAAATAATTCTTGTGTATCCCTGTTTTCTCTGCAGTTAGTAACATTCTTGGACAATATTACATATAATTATAAAAATATAAGTACAAATATTAATATTATATATTTATACAGAAGTATTATGCATAGTGTTCAATTAGGTTAAAGATTAAAGCGGCATAGATGTATAAATCAAAGTGATAGCCTAGATGGTTAAGATCTCTTCTAAATATAACATTCGAGACCTAGGAAATGCATCATCAATGGATCTGTTTTCTTCTTACTAGTGAGTGATGCAACTCTTTGTTCTTCTCAGAGCATTAAACATAATGTAGTAGAGTTAGATAAAACATCACAGAACTCTAAATTATTACCCCCATGACCAGGCACAAGTTATTTTTCTGACCTCTGTTTTTTCATCTGTGAAATAGAAATACCGATTCTGACTGTGGTTAGGACTGAGTATAAGCATGAAATACATGTAGCCCATGCCTGCCATGTAATGGGGGCTTCATAAATGTTTATGTCCTTCATAGTAACTAGTATAGGACTGTGCATAATACATGCTCAGTAAACTTTATTGATTACTTGTGGTTTAAAATTCCTCACATAAAGTACATTCATTAACTGACATATTTTAAATCTTGTGGGAATTCCTATTTCAGTAAAGTTGCAAATTCTTTTAAAAGTTTCTATTAAAAAATATTTTGGTAAAACATGGACAAAAACATTTCTCAGGCCAGGCACAATGGCTCATGCCTATAATCCCAGCACTTTGCGGGGCTGAGGCAGGAGCATTGCTTGAGGCCAGAAGTTTGAGACCAACCTGGGCAACATAGTGAGAGCCCATCTCTACAAAAAGAAAAATAAAAAAGAATAAATATTAATATACATAAAAAATCTCCAAGATTTTAAAAATTATAGTCACCATAAATTGAGTTTTTAATTCATGTTTAAGGCTGACTTGGACTTGACTCTCAGAATTGGAAACAGATGGTAGCTTGATGCATCTTCTTTAGTTTCTTCAGAAGAGCAGATCTCTTCTGGAAATCTCTTCACACAACCCAGGGTAATGGGGTTATACAATCCCTTCATATACCTCTGTTGATCTAAGTCTTTGATATGAAAAGTAGGTTTTAAAAAGTATATTTTAGAGCCATGATTGTGCCACTGCACCCCAGCCTAGGATCAAATGAGATAAAATAAATCATGTATATTTTTAGCTCATTTGAAAGCAAATATTTTAACCTTCAATAGAAGGTTAATATTGAGAATCAGTGCTTCAATGTTTATATGCTGATGGAAGAACATCAGGTAAGTCACAGGGGAAAGTCCAAGGACCAGATGATTTTCTCACTGTGATTTCAAACATTTAGTCATAAGGACAGCATTTTCCAGGTGTGAAATTGTAGTATGAGAAATATTCTCTGGTGTAGTAGCCAAGGTTGCCATTTATATATAATCAATACAACTGAGCTGTTTATACTCCTTATCCTTATCTTTCTCTGAGAATGAGCTGGTCATTCCTGTCTTTTCCTCTCACAGGAAAAGTTCTGTTCAAGTACTTAATTATGAATTGACTTCTATTGTACAAAGCAAAGATGAGAGCAAGCCAGGCCACTCTGTGGGCCATGTGTCACATTGAAAATCCATAGTCATTGGAACAGTAACAATGATCAGTCAGCACAAATAATACTTGGGAGAGATCAAAATAGAAGATAAAATATCACCACTATAATATCAGCAATATCACAAGAAAAGTGTTTTGCTGAAGGATGTTCCCGTCCAAAATCTCTTTTCTCCAAGTTTCATTTAGGTGGAATAAATTGAAGTAGGCTAAAAATCAGTCACTCTATCCCCACATCCCCCAAGCTCCTAAAAGCAAATACCTAACCAGCAAACAAAAGCAATACAGAGGCACATTATTGCGACAATTTCAGCATCTCCCTGACCTCACAAGCTGCTGGTGGCATTTAATATGGATTGGCCTTTTGCCTGTTTTTTTTTTAAATCTGTTTTTCTCCCTTCTTCAGTATTTTATTCTTACATTGTTTATTTCTTTCTTCCTCACTGTATCTGACTGGATTCTTGTAAAGTATAACTTCATTTTATATAGATCATGTTGTCTCTATCCTTCCTCCATCCCTTCCTCCTTCCTTAAATCCTAACCTAATTTGATTCCTTCCTTCTCAAATCATTATATTTAGAGGAGAAAGCTTTTTTAAAATTCCTCATTTATACACAATTACAAGGCTTTTCTTTCATATTTTTGCCTCCCTAGAAGAGATGAATAATTTTTTTCACTTTGATATGCATTTTGCTACTGACCACATCCAGATGTACCTATTTCTTTTATTTTTTTATGAGAATTCTCTTTTGTAGGGTGAGGAGAAGAGGTAGGGGTGCTGAATTTTATGTTTCTTGCTATCTTTAACTTTGTTGTCCACTAAAGTCACAATCTCCTTCCTCTTCCTTTACTGTTCAGTTTTCCTATCCCTTGTGGACCCATCCACCAAAGTTGTTAGTTTTTTGGTTTCTTCTGCCAAAAATATTGTCTTCGTCTTTTAATTTTTTTGTCAACACTAAAACTACTGATTTGTTTTGATGCTTTTTGTCCATGCTAACTATAATATTTCTTCTACCTTTTAGAATTCTCAAAGATATATTCCCAGTGGAGATATTTAATATTTATATAAAAAGCTATATTTATTTATTTTCTAGTGATAGCCATAGCTCCAAGCTATCTAACATTTGATCAGCCAAAAAAACTACTATGTATCTATTTTTTAAATTTTTTTATATTTGGCCTTTTAGGATCCTCAAGAATCCCAACAACTGACACTTCCGTTCTTTATGTACCAAAAGAAATTTGCTATTCTTCATCTCTATTATCACCTCATCTTCATTTATTTGTGTAGCTTTCTCCTTTAATTGACCACAAAGTTTAGTTTGATCACCCTGCACAGGACTCACAATGAATATCATTCCATAAATCACTGCCACTTTCAAAAACCAACTTTCTTTTGGTATTCAAAGCCCACACACACCATGTCAGACTACAGATGAGGAAAAAGAACCTTCTAATGAAAGAAACAAACACAACAATCAACACCCATCATCCCGAGTATATGTCTGTGTTTGTAACTGTGTTTAATTGAATATTCATAGCACTTCTTTCTTTATGTGAAGATTTTTGAGACTAGGAGCGCATTTTTCTCATACCATGACAATTTCATACCTATTTTTATTATTAAAAAAGACCTATACGCTAAGAGCAAATATCACCCAGCATGAAATCAAAGAAAACAATCATCCTCTTAAAGTTCTGAGGATCATCACTGGCTGTCTGCATTATCCTGACTCATCAGCATCGGTTTAACAGTCCTGACACTTTGGAGCATCCTGCCAGACCCATACTCTGTGTTTAACTGCCACAGTTCACCTCTAACAGCATCAGCAATATCATTTTTCTTTCACTCTATAGAGTTGTCTCTATAGAGGTCCCTCCTTCCCCAGCATTTGGTGTGAAAACTTACCGCTTTTACCAACTCCCCCTGCTCCCAGCATTACCACCTTGTACTCTCTGGACCCGCCTGATGCGCTGCCCGGGGAGCAGCTGGCTTCATTTTCTACCTCCATCTTACCCGAGGGACTGGAGGAAAAAAAGAAGGAGAAAGTCACCCGTGTCAGGTGCTTGCTCGAATATTAAGCAACTCTAAAACTGTGTCAAAGCAAAGGTTTTAGTACGAGGTAAGAACCATCAGCGTCGGGCTGGCTGCTGGTCCTCCGCTCGAGCGGGTCTCATAGCAACCACTTCAATTGCTTCCAATAAAAATCTGGCTTTTGCATCCCCCACCCTTCCTTCCGATCCTTCACTCTTTCACGTCTCCTACAATCTCTCTCTCTCTCATTTTCATTTCCTCCCTCATTTGATTCTTTCTCCATTTCCCTTCCCCACTGTCTGTCTCTCTCCTTTCTCTTTCCTGCCTACCCCCTGCACAGTCACAGTTGTTATTGGCACACACACATTCGACCCCTTTTCAGGCTGGGCTGCTAGAATGGACAGAATCTGAGACCTCACAGGAGTTGCTATGTCTCACAGGATGACTTCTGTAGGTACAGCTTCAAAGATGCTATTTTCTTTTAATCAAAGTCAATTAATAAGGATTTCTTCTGCTTATAGTCTTGCATTTTATCACTCTTCTATTGCAGTTTTCATTCCGGGAAAATGGAAAAGCAAAACAAAAACAAAACAGAACAGTAACTCAGGGCTCATAAGGATGGATCTTCAGTGTTACTGAAATAACAGCCGGCTAACAGGAATTGTTCAGCTCACTAGACAGTTGCAGGTTTAACATAGGGGGGTAATTGAATTAGATCATTGTCATATTTGGACAAGGCTCATGCTTGTTTACGTTAAGTTATTAGAAACAACCTAAATCACAAGGACTATCAAGCATGAAAGAGATAATTGATAAATATTTTTACTGACAATTATACTAGCTTAAAAGATTGTAGAAGAATATTTTTAAATGTCCAAACTATTATTACCTGTTTGAATTCTTATAAAGCTTTGCGGTCTTTGTTTTTCTCTAAAGAACTTCTAAACTACAGAGGATCTAGAATGTTTTAAATAATTCCTAATTGTCATAATAAGATCCTGTCTTTTAATCAACATGATGATGTTCAACATGTTTATTGTCTATTTTCTAAAGCTTGAATCATTATTAGATGCAGACAAGTGTTTCGTGTGCATAGACTAGACTTGTCTTTCTATCTAGATTTTAAGCTCCACTAGGAAAAGAACTATATTTAGGCCATTTCTTGTGATTCTATAATATGTGCACTGAGTAGGCACTCAATATATACTTGCTGGTTTCTGTAGAGGCTTCAAATTGTTATAGCCAAGAGCACAGGCTCTGAAGCCAGAATGCCTGTGTTCAAATCTGGGCTTAGCCACTTACCAGTTATATGACCTTGGGCAAATTCCTTCACCTCTCTGTGCCTCAATTTCTTTATCACTGAATAGTTAATTAAAACCCTACTTTGTTAACTCATTAAGTGAGCTAATATGTATATAGTGCTTAAAACTGTGTCTGACAAGTGATAAGTACCACACAGGTATATGATATGAAGAGTATGTTATTATTTTGAATCTGTGCTGCTGTCAGTCTACTGTTTACAAACACTCACCCAAGAAGAGAAGATTATCTTTTCATGTGTTTATTGGCCATCTGTATATCTTCTTTGCCAAAGTATCCGTTCAAGTCTTTTGCTTATTTTTATACCAAGGTGTTTATTTCCTTATTGCACTTTGAGAATTCTTTATATATTTCGGATGTAAGTCTTTTATCATATAAATATTCTGCAAATATTTTCCTCTAGTGTGTGGTTTTTCTTAACAGTATCTTTCAAAGATCAGCAGTTTTAAATTTTGATGGGGTCCAATTTGTAATCTCTTTCTTTTACAGATCATCCATCAGGTTTTAAATGAAACTTTGCCCAATTATTCCATTCCCACTTTTCTGTCTTTTTTACTCTTTGATTGTGAATTCAGTCAATGTCATAGGTCTACTTATCATCTTTCTATAGGTAACTGCCAAGTTTGTAATTCTGGACCCATTTTTTTCTTTGAGCTGCAGAAATGATTCTAACTGCTTCTGGGTTGTCTCCATCAAAACCCTGATTATATCTCAACCTCAGTAGGTCTAGAAGTACATCATCCTCATCCTCACAAAACAAAGCCAACAGTGTTCTCTACCTTTGCAGGGAGCATTACCACCCTCCAGGTCCTACTTTTAGATTTACCTCTTCCAGTATTTGACCTCCATAACTGAAGCAGCTCTTTAACTTTTTCTGCCTGAATACAAGTTCTCTGCTCTTTGATCCTTTTCACAGTGCTCAATTCATCCTATACCCTGACATCAGAGAAATCCACCTAAAGTGTCAACTTGACAAACCCTGTTGTAAACATATTCATATATCAAATGCCTAAAAATGCAACCCAGTAACTCAAGATGGCACATAGAGACACAGCATTTATTCCAGTCTCCTGTTCCAATGTAGCCCTCAACCTCCCTACAATAGAGTCAGTCAGAAGCAGCTACCTGCCTTTCTTCCAACAAAACTATCATTTCCATGATTGGGTTTAATAAAGAACTGAGACTATAATTATCCTGTAATTCTTTAATTAAAACTTTATTCCTCAATGAAATGGTATATATAAACAGTAGCACTTAGCTTCAAGGTCTGGGTTTTTTTGTTTGTTTGTTTCTAGTTGTGTTGCTGAAATTCTTGTGACCTTGAGCAAATTATGTGCCTCTCTAGCTATTCCACCATCTGTTACTCTGTTTTCCATGTCAGCCATACTGATTTGGTGAGAAAGCACAGAAATTGTCATGCCAGCTGTGTCCATCATTCTGTTCTTTATTTACCATATTATTTTAATTTGATTAAGAGAAAAGAATACATGGAAATGTCCCTTCATGATAAATGAGTGCCTTTCCAAATATTAATAGACACTGTGAGATGTGAAAAGGACATATAGGTAGTGAATTGCCTTTGTTAATTTATCTGTCCATATTTCTCCTATAAAAAGTAGTAGGGTTTTTTTTTCATATTTACATGGGAAAAAAAAACCATGAAGTGCAGGGAAACTTTCCTAGATATAAAGCCATCTTTATCTATCTTTTCTTTGAAATTCAAAGGTACTCCACCCTAGATCCTTCTGCTGAAGTACTAAGGGTCAGAAAACCTTTTGATTGATAATGGCAGAATTTTGAAGCATTCTGATGCTACTGCTTTTCAGTTTTATTCAGTGACTTTTGTGAGTATGCATTTCTCCTCCCTTGCTTTGACCAGTATACCCAAAAGTCTGTGTTTTTATGTGTTTGTGTGTGTCGGCCAGGGGGTCGTATATCTCCTAGTTGTATAAATGATGATTGAATACAGTCCTTAAGTAACCAAAATCATTTCCTAACAGATAGTTTTGCACTTGGAAAAATTATTAAATGATCAGAGTTTGCATTCAGTTCCTCTACCCTTCCCTGGCAGTTGCCATTCTTTTTGGATGGCACATCATTTCCTTTGAGTGCTAGTCTCCATTAAATTAAGATGCAGATGTTCAGTGTTCATGCAGAACCACTCAACTCCCTAAGCAGGCCCAAGTCAGCTCTACCTTGCCCCTGTGTGCTACTGCTGCTCACCATTCCAGTCTTTCTCAGAGGACAAAAGGGGAAGCTAATTTAACAAGAAATTCCCTCAAGAACAATATATTTGCTTTATTTATATTGATACAGTTCTAAACTCCCTTAAAAACTGCTAAGGCATCTAGTCACTCTGATAGGAATATAGGGGAGAAGTTTGGAGGTTTGAGAGTTCTTTTCTCACCTTTCTGGTTACTGGTAGGTAATTTCTCATGCCATTGTCTGCAAAGCCACTTTTCCTTTCATTCTAATTTATTGTATTCTTTACAATGACTTATTTACATTGTAGTCCACCTTACTAAAATGTTAAGACCTCGTCTGTATTCAACTTTGACTCTCTAGGATGTTTCAGTGTCAACAAAAACATTTTCAATAAAATGAGTTTTAAAGACCTAATTAGCTTTTATTTGTAATTCATGAACCAGGCATCATCCAGTCCACAAAATAGACAAAAGCTCCAGGGGGCATGGCAGGCTAGTCACTTTCTGTAAAGCAGGTTGACCAAAAACAAGAAAACAGAGTAGAGCAAAAGCAGATTGAATAACATCAAGTTCTTCAGGTTACTTTTACCAGATAAAGCAGAGGGGATTTTATCATGCTGGATCAGGTTAACTGAAACCCTTTTGATTGGTTGATGTGAATCTCCTGCTTTTTGTTTGTTTGTTTGTTTTGTTTTGTTTTTAAATTGGCTGCTTGAAGATTTGGCTATCAACTCTCTCCTGGTTTCTTGGAAGGTCAGATCTTACAAAGCTGTTTAGCTTAGGTTTTGGTATGGTAACATGAAAGTTTAGCATGAGTGACTCCATTTTGGGTTGGTCTGCTGGGGCCAAGTGTAAGGCCTCAATCCAGATCAGTGGGTTCTCATATATTTTATTTAATAGCACAGTGCCTGGCATATGCTAGATGACTAACACATTTTTGTTAAATGAAGGAATTTATTGTACCAACGGAGTGACCACATATTGCTGCTGTTAAATTAACCTCTCAAAGTGTATCATTTACTATTAACACCTTAATAAAAAGACAACTTAGTTGATAATCTCTGAATAAATGAATGTTTTGCATGCACGTCCTCACCATAAAGTATAAGACTATTGTACAAACTGGAAATATCAAAGCCAAAGCATGAAGAAGAAAGAGCTAATTTTGTAAATAAAGAGCAGAGCACAGACTTTTTTGCCACACACTGACCTACTCACATTCAGTAAAACTCAAAGTCAGTGTGAATACTTCTTTTTGTGATACTTTCATCCTGAAGGCTTACGTTAGAAAAAATGATCTTACATGTAATCTAAGTGACTTGCATGTTATTTATTCAACATGTATTCATTTATTAAACATAGATTAATTTGCTCACTGTCAAATTCATTCATTTCACAACTGTGTTCAGCCTTTCAGAAAAACAAAGGAAAACACAATATAGTTCATGGGTTCAAAATTATTATAGCCTAGTGTGGAAAAAAGGCAGCTGTCCACTAGGCCTTGGAATAAGCCAGCATGTGGCAAGTCATTGAACAGATAAATGGGCAGAGTATGGCAAGTTTGTGGGAGAAGGGGAGACTGACTCCAAGTAGGAAGACAAAGTGAGATGTCAATAAAGAGGACTGCCTTGGGCTAGGACTTAAAGTAAATCTCCAAAGAAGGAGATTACAAAAGCAAGGGTGTTCAAAGTTTAGAAAATAAAATGTATTTGGTAAATTATAAGTTGAAAACATAACTGATGCGAAAGAACATAGGAACATATTCCAAAACTGGATTATAGATGAATCACAGAGAGTTAAATTATAGCATATAGAGCTTGCATTTTGTTGTTTGTTTGTTTGTTTTTAACTTTTCCTTTAAGCAAAGCAAAATACCAACTTTGAAGCAGAACAGCAAATAACACAGGTTTCTGATTAGAGAAAAATGAAGGTCTGGCTTGAGTTTACTTTTTATCCATTAAGCCTTTTTGACTTTCTCAAATAGCAGTGAGTTGGAACTCAGCTAAATTTCTATAATATTTATTATTGTTTAGTCATTAGTTTGACACTTGGCATTCTGTAATTTACTAAATTACAACCTATTTGAGAGGAGCCCCTGTTCTATTTTACTGTATATTTTTTACAGTCTTGGGCCCAGGCCCTGATATGTAAATGATAAATAAAAAAATTATTCAGACTTTTTTTATCAATATACTTCATAGTAATATCTGATATGGATACTGCTAATTATAAATTTTTTCTCTTCAGTCAGTCAAAGTTGACTTTTACAAGGTAAATGAAATAATATTAGGCTAAGGGTATAGCAAAACATAGACAAGCTATAAGTGTGAATATTTAAACCCTATAAAAACAAAATTACTTTATGGTGGTAAATTTCAGAGAAATATCCTGCAAATTTCCATCTGCATTTTATTGCCCAGAGATTTCAATCATTTTTTACTTTCATCTGTTTATGACAATTATAATTAATGTCTACATTGATGACTCTGAGGCCCTGTAAGATTCTGCAATATAATATCCAAGAAATATTTAATTTTATTCAGTATAATTTTGATATAATCTATTTGTTATGTTTTCATCTTGTAGTAGATGCCAGCAGTTATCAATTTGAGTTGTTAAATATTGGAATATATTATTGTGTTCAAATTCTGGATAAGGAGTTACTATAACTACCTCAGTGCATGAAATGGCACTACGTTAGACTAAATATGTAACCAAGCTTTTTAATATTGTGTTTGAATAATTTTATATTCCACTGCAAATACTACCACAAAGCCCTGTTATTAACATTAAAATAATTGTTTTCTAGTTTAAAAGTTAAGAAAATATTACATTTTTACCAATGTTATTTGTGAGATTGCTTTAATTTCTCCTGAGAGATACAAAATTAAAATTAGAGGATGCCTTAGATACAGTTAATATAGCCTTTCATCTGAGAAAATACCCCATAATCAATAATTATTGATCTATGCTTTGAATACCGAGTATGGGAGATTCACTACATTACAAAATTGCCCAGTGTGATCTCCTATGATAGTGAAAAACACTCAGATTTTAGATTAAGGAAGCCTCATTATGAACTGACCTCTCTTACCAATTTACTAACAGTATTATAATGAACAAATATTTTAATCTGTCAGAGCTTTAGTGTCTTTATCTTCAAAACAAAAACCTAACATATGTAGTTTTTATGAAATTCAAATGAGATGATGTAAACTCAGTGTCTGGGAATACCATCCATAGCAAACAATTAGATGTTAGAAAGTTCACATGAAACCCTCTCTCTACTAAAAATACAAAATTAGCCGGGTGTCATGGGCGCCTATAATCCCAGCTACTCAGGAGACTGACGCACAAGAATTCCTTGAACCCGGGAGGAGGAGTGTTCAGTAAGCCCAGATGGCAGCATTGCACTTCAGCCTGGGCAACAAGAGCGAAACTCAAAAAAAAAAAGAAAAAAAAAAGAAAAAAGGAAGGAAGGAAGAGAGGGAGGGAGGGAAGAAGGGAGAAAGAAAGAAAGAAAAAGAGAGAGAAAGAAAGAAAGAAAAAGAAAGAAACAAAGAAAGAGAGAGAGAGAGAAAGTTCACTCATTTGTCAAGTACCTTTCAAGTAAGAGAGAAATGGAGCTGGGGGTCTTGGCTACTCCAGACTCACGAAATTTAGAAACTGTGTTGAGTCTGGGACAGGTCAGTGTGGGAAATGCACAGTCTCTTCAAGAAGCATAGAGGAAACAACAGGTAATGCCCAACATTGTTATGTCTAGTAGGTGCTAAGTATGGAAGGGTGGCAGAAGAGAAATCTCGACAGACAGCTTAGGAGTAAACTATGATAGCTTTTTTGTTGTTGTTTTTGTTTTTCAATTCTGAGAATTTTGGAATTACACACCAGGTGATGTGAAGCCAAAGATGGCTTTTAAGCAGAAATGTAATATGAATAGGTTGGTGTTTTACAAAACTTACAAAGCTCTCTCTAGAGGTAATGTGAAGAGGGGATTACGATGAGGAGAAGCTAGGCAGCAATAGAATGTCTGGGTGGTTCTTTTGGTTGCTGGGCAGAAAAAAGATCATAATCTGAACTAGGTTAATTAGGCCCATGGCCGAGGAACTGCAAAAGTAAATGTGACCCATGTCACATGACTGGAGAAAATTGTCAGGTGATGGTATGCCTGGGACACATGGGAATAAGAAAGGAACAGGAATCAAAGACGGCTGAGGTTTTCTGTTTGGATCACTGGTTACCATAGACAGGTAATGGTATCACTTCCATGGTATCTCAAGGTACAGAACTGGCTGAAGTAAACAGGGATATGTCCATAATGAGTCCAATTTTGTTTGCATTAAGATTGATGTGCTTGGCTGGGCATGGTGGCTCAAGCCTGTAATCCCAGCACTTTGGGAGGTGGAGGCAGGCGGATCATTTGAGGTGAAGAGTTCCAGACCAGCCTGGTCAACATGGCAAAATCCTGTCTTTACTAAAAGTACAAAAAGTAGCCAGGCATGTGATACGTGCCTGTAATTCCAGCTACTCTGGAGGCTGAGGTATGAGAATCGCTTGAACCCGGAGGTACAGATTACAGTGAGCCGAAATCATGCCACTGCATGATTTCAGGCTAAGTGACCCAGCGAGACCATCTCAAAAAGAAAAGAAAAGAAAAGATAAGATAAATAAAAATAAATAAAATTGATATGCTTTTGGAATATCTCATTAAATTTGTAAAGAAAGCAGTTTCAAACCATGGATTTGCAGTTCAGAAGAGAGGTTGAGACTTATGGATAAAGAGATCTTCAGTTTATTAGTGGTAAATGAAAACACAGAAAGAGATTAGATTCTCTATGGAGTGCTTGCTAGAAAGAGGAGAGATCTAAACATGCCTTTATGAATGCAGAGATTAACTAAAATTGACTAAGGTAATATTTTCTGTGTTCTCTCTTCAAGGAGCTTTGCTAAGTAATTTTTTGTGCTTTTTTTTTTTTTTTTTTTTTTCCAGACAGGGTCTCATTCTGTTACCCAGGCTGAAGTACAGTGCATAATCATGGCTCACTGCAGTCTCAAACTTCTGGACTCAAGTGACTCTCCTGCCTCAGCTTCCTGAGTAGCTGGGGCTACAGGCATGCACCACCACACCCAGCTAATGTTTTAAAAAATCTCTGTAGAGCTGAGGTTTGCTGTGTTGGCCAGGCTGGTCTAGAACTCCCGGGCTCAAGTGATCCTCCCGCGTTGACCTCCCAAAGTGCTGAGATTATGCATGAGCCACTGCACCCAATCTTGCATGTTTTTTTTTTTCATTTGTAGCTATGCAATAATCTTTTAAGTCTTACATCCATATTATTGAAAGGATAAAGAAGAAACATACAGAGATTTAGGAAAGCCGTGAGGAGAATAGAATGCAAGCAAAAAGAGCCTTGAAGAAGCAAGTGTTGGTAAATGCCATCAAGTGCTTCAGATTGGTCATGTAAAAATAGCAGTGACAGTATGTCATTCCATTTGAAAAGTAAGAGCTCATTAGTGAAAACAGAAATCTTAGCAGAAAAGTAAGAGTGGAAATCAGATAGCAAGAAATAATGAAATGAGTGGAGTCCAGGAGTTTAGCATTGACATATATGCTTTTAATTTGAAAAGTTGATGGTGACAGAAAAGAGTGTGATAAGATTGTATATTATCCTTGTTGAGGTTATGCCTTGAAATGGTTATGGAATTAGTGGAAAATCATTTTTAAGATATGATTGGCATAATATTTATAAAAACAATTGATGTTATTCTAATTACACATATTTAAAATAGCTTGCCAACGACCCTACATCTAGGGAGCAGAAAAGGCCAAAATTTGATCTTAATTTTTACAATGAATATCTGACAATCATATGTCTTTTAAATGTATATACATTTCTTGCCTATTCCTGTGAGTTTTTTTTTTTAATTATATTTTACCCACCAGTCTGTGATAGATCTTAACTTTTGTGTTTGTTAGTTTTATTGTTTAGTTTTGCTTTCAGCTAAAAACTCTTTTTATAACCTATTGTAAACTTTCCTTCACTTAGATTCAGGCAGTCATTCTTGTCCTATTATCGTTTGTGACTGTAAATAATTTGCTTTGTTTATTTTGTTACCTTGATGATATTTATAGATCATGTCACAGAGACCCTACCTTGAAGACCTCTCTTTTGTAGACTGTATAAATTTCATCCCTTATTCCTCAACTCATATACCTTATTCTCTTATCTTGGGATATATTTTGTTGACCTTTTGATTTGTCCTTTTTCTCAACTCACCTCTACAGCTTGTCAGTATTGCCTAGAGAAATTAGGGTGGAAAGCTAATGGTTTAAAATGCTACCTAGCAAAGAGTTCAGATATAGCTTCCCCGACATTCTAACCAAAATACTTATGAAGATGGCGAAAATAGAAAAGCAAATTCACTGAGGAGAAAGCCAAGAAAGAAGTAAGGCTAACTGGAGAAAAAAATAATCACTGACATTTCTCTTCTTAGCTTGGTGAAATCTACCAAGTCTGCTGTCCCAAATACCGAAAGAGAGACATGTGAAACTCATGCACTCTCTGCACTCTCCCCTGATTTAGAGATGAGTTTCTGCAACAAATATAAAACTGTGCATGGATTATTCCACTGTCCAAGTGCTGATTTTTGAGATTTTTCAGGAGCCTACTTTCCCATCATATTTTTTTAAGCCTATCCATAATTGCAACACGGTGTCACATACATAAGAGGAGCGTGGATAGTTATATATTGCACTCTGGAGGTTAGTCTCAACAGAACAAGAGAAATGAATAACCTAAGGAAAAGAGCATTCTGTATATTTTAAATTATCTAAGCACTCCTCTTCAGGAAACTAAGAGTGGGGAACAGGCAGCATGGGGAAACTGAGACTCAGATTCACACATGGGCAAATAAGCAACCAGAAAAGAAGCTTCTGAAAAATGTTGTGGCACAAGAAAAAGAATGTTATCACAATGACGAGGAACAACAGACCTCTGAAAAATCTTACAATTCTATGATTTTTGCTCCAAAAATATTTACTTAAAATATTTACAAGTTCTTAATAGTATATAAGAGTATGGCCTCTATAGAAAAGTAAAAACTTGTTTTAAAATAGAATTTTTATAGAAAAGTAGAACATGATATAAAGAGAAGGCTTGCAGTTGAAGGTACAGTAGTGGGAGAAGATACAATGTAACACTCATAAAGTAATACTTGTTATTTTAGTGTCTGGACTGGCATATATGATTCTCAGTAAATATCAGCTGTTACAATTAATAAAAGATTAAAAATAGGGTGTACTATTGGAAAATGCAAAGACACCTCTGTTGCACTAATGGAGTTTAAACTCTAATTGAAAATGGGAAAATATATTTGACAAGGTTGAAAATTAAATCAGTGGTGTGGAGCAAAAACTTAAAAATGTTTCCCAGGATGCAGAGGGAAAAGGCAAGTTGGTAACAGTGATGAGAAAAATGATAGAGCTGAAGGATGTTGCACTTTTACCCAAATCATAAATGATGATTGTTCCCTCCATTCCTCTTAGAGAAGTGGAGAATGAGTACAACAGCCATAGTGCCAGATTTGACACGAAGCACCAGCTAAAATCACCAAGTCAGAGGCATGTTGCTGCAAGAGCAGGTATAAGGCAAGCAGTATGTAGACTTTTTTTTCTCCACCTAACTGCTATGTTTGTACCTTAGGGAATAAATATAAGGAAAAGCATCTTGGAAAGAAATCAGAACAGAGCTAAAAAGGACTACAAAGACACAAATAATGTGAAAACAAATGAATACTAGCAAAAACAAGAAAACCAAAATCAGACATTAGGGGGCTCAGCCAAGGAGAAATTTTCTGAATTGGTGAATGTCATGTTTAATTAGTTGTCTTCAAGTGTTATACTGAAGACAGCCCTTCCAGGAGCTAACCCTGGCTGGAGAGGATGTGATTTCCAGAAAATATATTATTTATCTCAGTCCAAAAAGTTAACTTACATGTCAGTTAAGGTTTCAGCCCACACATGAGGTCTTATTGTGTTACTGAGCATTGCTCATCAAGATACTTAAGAAAGCGTTTGTTGGGCTAAATAAAGATGGCAGACTGGGAAGGAACCTAAAATAAAAATGAAAGTCAGCGGAGAAAGAGTTGCCAGAGATCAGCCTCTGAACTTTATGTATCAGCTAAGGAGCTCCTACCATTTACTTGAAAAATCTCCCCTGTCTGAGAGACAGGGGAGGCATTGGGCTGCTGTTTCCTTAAGCACTTGGATCTTTTTAATTATGTGCGCATTAAGCAGCATTCTGCATTAAATTTGGCCTTGCAGGAAGATAATATGAATCCTCAACTCAGGCACAAAAGGCTTTGGCAGTCGCCTTAACCTGCTTCCCCATCTTTCAGCATCCCTCTCTACATTGCAGATTTGCATTCCTCCAGCTTAGGCTCCATACATCAGGGATTGCAAGCTCAGGGGGAGCCAATTCAGTGTTTTACTGTTATAATTAATGATTTATATTGAAATAGAATATTTCTCTTTTAATCTTCTACTTATCCTAGTTCTGCCTTTGGAATGCAAACAGTCTAAACACTGATGAAAAGCCCTTTGCATCCTTTTGCTGTTTTCTCCAGGCACAATGCTAGTTTCTGTAACAGTTTTGTGTCATCGATTAGGACTTTTCAGTATGCATTACCCTCATATGAAAGTCTTCTAAATCATTCCTATTATATCTTAGAAAACTCATCTATCTGTCTTTCCACTCAGATAACTAATCAAAGCATAATCCACCTAGCAGTAAGACGAGAAACTCATCAAAGTCTCCTGCAATCAAGGTATCCAATGAACATCCTGCACTGTTAGATGTGGCCCTAAATCCCAACTGAAGTACTTATTGGGTTTAACTGCTGCTTTACACATGTATGGGCACGGCCTACACTTTCTTTCTTTTTTTTTCTTCCCCCAAATGTGAATTTGTGTTTGGATGCAGAAATGCTTCCACCAACTTCCTGGACTGCAAAGTCATGGAATATTTAGTAGCTGTTCATTGCTCCTTGCTTTCTGATGCACTTAGAGCAGCTCATAAACACCCCAAAATAGACCAGGAATGTAAAGTGTGGTGAGTGGATTTGGGTGGTTAATCTCAGTCTCCAATGGGAGAAGGCATTTGGCAACTCTAAGAAAATAATGTAGGCTAAATGTTAGACAAATTAAAAAGTAAGACAAAGTCCTTATTGAGATTGGTAGTTATTGATTCATTGTGAGTCTAAGTACACATGTTAAGCCTCTAAAGAGTCAAAAGTGCTGCTGATGTATTATTGGGTTTGCAGAAGAACAATCAGGATGCAAGAGAGAAAGAATTACTATCCCAGGAATTACAGCCTTCAGTTCTCTTCAAGCTCTGGAAGGAATGATGTTTAATGACTGAGGCAGAAATATCATTAAGTGTCTATTAGAAACTTAAAGTAAGGAATAAGAGTCTACCAACTTGAAGCCCAGCTGGACTTCTTATAGACAGCAGCACTGGAAAACTCGGACTTTCAAATGAGGAAAGGATTCACTGAATGTAACTTACCTAAGTTATTGGCCATGAACAACTTTAACAGAAATTGTCTTATGAATTACTTTGAACATTCTACAGTTAATAATTTTAAAAAAGTCTTAGAGCTGCAGGAGTGTTGAGATATTGTTCCAGCAAAATTTCCTACCTAATTAAGAACCCCCACAGCTGGGCCTGCTGTGTCTTCTTGAATTCCTTCAGCGACACAGAGCAAGCCTCGTCTTTAGCATGAATCCAAAGAACCAGTGATGGCTCAATTAAGGATTTAGCACCAGAAGACATGGTTCAATTCTTAGCTCTGCCATTTACTACAGGGATGAATCACTATATTTTAGAAATTCTGTTATATATTTTAAAAATCTATAAAATCAAATAACACTCAACATAGACTATAAAAATATAGCTGGTTGTTTTTAGTCTAAAATATGACACAAATGTATGGTATATGGTTTTGCTATTAATATTTTGAAAAGACTATAATGTATTGAAATAAATTTGGTTTATTTGTAATTTCTTCCCATTTGTTTTAGTTTTACTGTGTGCAGCAATAGAGAACAATCTTCCTCAAAAATAAATATTTAAATGATTGGCAGCAGTTATCCTCCTTCAGCTTAGTTTTGTCACTTGGAGGCCCTCAGTTACTGCCAGGTTTCCTCTTTGGAGACACACTCCTTGTCATATTGCTTACCTTCCTTTGTGTGTTTCATATTCAATTTGTCAGTGACACTCTTAAAGTGGGGAGCTGGAAGGAAGCATAACACTCCTGGTATCACTGAGCACTCATGGATACAGTGAGATGACTCTTGGAGCCAGAGTATCATGCTTTTATAGAGACATCTTTAGCATATTCAACCATGCATTCATTAAAATATAGTATTTTTCCATGTATTTGAATGTTCATTCAAATCCTCCTTTTACCGTTTATTTTGCAACTATGCCTTATTTCACTAAATGGATGGTCAATCTTTAGGGGCAGAGGTTACTTCTTTTGATGCTAATGGCACTTGGCGTCTGCTAGGCTAAGTGTTAGATGTTCAAAGATAATATGTATTAAATTGAGTCAAATTAAATGGTACTTAAAACTTCAACAGACAGCAGGCTAACTATTGTCCCAGAAACCACCTAGAATCATTATTTGGGTATTCTTTTCACATAAGGTACGCAAATAAAATCACAAGAAAAAAAATAAAGTGAAGAGGGAATGGCAAAGATCTCAGCCTCCAATACAATTAACCTATGTTCAATAACAGACTGCATTGTGAATATTGATAGTGTCCATATAAGCCACACAATAGCAGAGGATTGCAGCAGATAAAGACTTAGGACAGGCTATCCTCTGTTTTAGAAAATGAATACCCCTTGATCAGAATTTGTTAGTGCCCTATGTTAGAAAGTAACTATTCTCTTTTAAAAGTCCACTTGGCAAAGTGTCCCTTGATAGCATCCAGTCTCCCAGTACCTTTAATTGTTTCCAGATCACTAACCATTTGATCGAGAGAGCATGGGGAGTGGGGTAAAAGGGAAAGTGAAACTGAAAGCTGAAGGGTTTGGAGCCACTACTAATTGAAGGTCAATCAGGAAAGTATCGAGCATCTGACAATGAAGATCTCAGTCAGAGACAAGCAAGGGTTTGAATCCCAAAGGTTGTGTCTGCTGGGAGCACTGTTCAGGGAGCATTGTGCAAAAGGCACTGGTTGCACCGGGTGGAGGTGCTCATGCCCTACCCAACCCACCACGGTGCAGGGCTGCCCCTCCGAACATTACAGGGCACTGAGTGGATCTCAGGGACAAGCCTTTTCTCTATCCTGGCCCATCCTTTCCATAAACGACAACTATTTTTCCCTATCCTCTGTTTATATATTATATGACTCAAAGCCTTCATTCTCATATTCACTCATTCCTTCTTTCTTTCATCTTCTTCTCAGCACTCTTAAGTCCATATATTTCAAATCTTGAATATTTTTTCTTTTTTTAACTTTTAAAGTGGTTTTAGTTTTTTAGATTTTAGATTCTGGTAGAAGAATTAATTAAATTTTCATCTGATCATTGGATCATTTTTAAACAGTTGAAGATTTTCTTTCTGTTTTTTTTTTTCTTTTTTCGTTCATGTCATGCCCTGTAAATTTGCAGGGGGTATCTTTAAAGTAAGGTGAGAGTAGGTCAGCTATAAAACATTCAAGAAATAACCCCAGCTGCCCCCTTCCATCAGCAATGGCAAGGAAAGCACTTAGGGTTTCTGCCTCAGTGGAGCATCAGACTGCAGTTGCAGCCGAGGAAACATGTGGCTTTCTGAGGCAAAAGTTCAGGTTGGATTCTCTGGATTGTGACTTTGAGATTAATAAGCCCCCCAGGGAGCTCCACTGGAGATGATTTTGGCTATAGGAAAGTTTTCTTTAAATCGGGAAAACAGGCTTCTTAGAGTAAAGCCATCTCCACTCAAGTTGTCACTGTAACAGAAAATAGACTGTCACTTCCAGCTGCCAACACAAGGCTTTGGGGGAACACTCCACATTCAGAAGTGTTTAGATTTTCAGTTGAATACGGTTGATTTTCATAAAGTGACCAAAATCTGCATGCTGCTCTCGCCAATCCTGTACTTCAAAAAACCATATAAAACAGTTAAATAAATAAGCAAAGAAAATAGAAATTAACCTTATGTGCAAAAAGTTCTAATTGGAATTCTCCTTTCCAGTCATTTTTTTCTTCAAATAAAACTACTAGCTCTTTAAAAATTAATCAAAATTATACTTCTGCATAGTTTGCAGATTTGAATAAGCACAGAAAGGTTAGAATATAAATGAAATCTTTTTTTTTTTTTTTTTTTTTTTTTTTTTTTTGAGACGGAGTCTCGCTCTGTCGCCCAGGCTGGAGTGCAGTGGCGCGATCTCGGCTCACTGCAAGCTCCGCCTCCCGGGTTCACGCCATTCTCCTGCCTCAGCCTCCCGAGTAGCTGGGACTACAGGCGCCCGCTACCACGCCCGGCTAATTTTTTGTATTTTTAGTAGAGACGGGGTTTCACCGTGTTAGCCAGGATGGTCTCGATCTCCTGACCTCGTGATCCGCCCGCCTCGGCCTCCCAAAGTGCTGGGATTACAGGCGTGAGCCACCGCGCCCGGCCTGAAATCTTAAAGTAAAACATAAACTTACATTTCGAAGAGGACTTTGAAAATTCATAACACTAGATAGGGCTGTGTTTTCCCCAAGCTGTGTATGATGCCAACTGACAATCAGGCTAGAAAAAGTCTACTTCACACTTCGTGGTAGCATATGTCACAGGTGAATGATTTGATTTTAATGTAAGTACTTAATCACCATTTCCAAATAATGAGCTGATAAAATGTACATTTTAATTTGAATGACAAACAACAATATTTTACTATGATTTACAAAGTATGCCAAACTTTGATTACAAATTTGCAGATAGAAAATAATTCAAGGACATTTTCTAATTTAAAAAAATCTCAGACACTCCTCAGAGAAGTCATTTATGTGACCAACAAACATATGAAAAAAAGCTCATCGTCGCTGATCATTAGAGAAATGCAAATCAAAACCACAATGAGATACCATCTCACGCCAGTTAGAATGGCGGTCATTAAAGAGTCAGGAAACAACAGATGCTGAAGAGGATGTAGAGAAATAGGAATGCTTTTACACTGTTGGTGGGGGTGCAAATTAGTTCAACCATTGTGGAAGACAGTGTGGCGATTCCTTAAGGATCTAGAACCAGAAATACCATTTGACCCAGCAATCCCATTACCGGGTATATACCCAAAGGATTATAAATCATGCTACTATAAAGACACATGCACACATATGTTTATTGCAACACTATTCACAATAGCAAAGACTTGGAACCAACCCAAATGCCCACCAATGATAGACTGGATAAAGAAAATGTGGCACATATACACCATGGAATACTATGCAGCCATGAGAAAGGATAAGTTCATCTTCTTTGCATGGACATGGATGAAGCTGGAAACCATCATTCTCAGCAAACTAACACAGCAACAGAAAACTAAACACCGCATATTCTCACTCATAAGTGGGAGTTGAACAATGAGAACACATGGACACAGGGAGGGGAACATCACACACTGGGGCCTGTCAGGGGATGGGGCGCTAGGGGAGTAATAGCATTAGGAGAAATACCTAATGTATATGACGGGTTGATGGGTGCAGCAAACCACCATTGCACGTGTATACCTATGTAACAAACCTGCAGGTTCTGCACATGTATCCCAGAACTTAAAGTATAATTAAAAAAATAATAATAATAAAGACTGCTCTTCCCACTTCTAAAAAGCAAACAAACAAAAACTGGTGGCACTGAACAAATATGGAATAAACTACAGGGATTTGGATTTTTAAGTCTGTTAATATTTTTACTTTGCTCCCTTGTACCATTCACAAAGATCTTGGTTATATAATAATATAAAATTGGAGGCCGAGGCAGGAGGATCACGAGGTCAGGAGATCGAGACCATCCTGGCTAACATGGTGAAACCCCATCTCTACTAAAAATACAAAAAATTAGCTGGGTATGGTGGTGGGTGCCTGTAGTCCCAGCTACTCAGGAGCCTGAGGCAGGAGAATGGCGTGAACCCGGGAGGCGGAGCTTGCAGTGAGCGGAGATCGCGCCACTGCACTCCAGCCTGGGCCACAGAGCAAGACTCCGTCTCAAAAAAATAAATAAAAAAGAATATAAAATTGAAAAAAAACTCTCTTAAGACATTTCTCAGGCACTTTGAATGTGTAGAGCATTCTTTCAATGATATCACTTAAAATATCAACCTGTGCCCTGTTACATGTCCACTCATAAAATCATGTATGACTTTGCATACTTGCTCAGGACTATTAGTTGAGATTTTGTAGGAATATTGTGTAAACTAGTCTCACATAAACAGAGTATATGGTCACCTTGATAAAGGATTTGAGAATGCTAAAAAGAGACTCTTACCTTGAAATGTCTACTTCACATGCCATCATTGTGTTATGACGTTTAGTGATTTATAAACTTACAACATCTTTGAGCTGAGAGAGATTTTTTAGAAATGGTTTATGTGTATCTCCTCATTTTAAACACTACAGAAGAAAAATCTAGACAGACTGGGTGACTTTGACAGATTCCTCATCTATCTTCCTAGAAGTTGTGTTAAGATCCTGAACGCAGGTGTCTTAATTCCAGTCCAATGATTACTGGACCCAGGTTTGCCCTTCCTCCCTAAATTGTTTTAAAATTCAATATTTCCTAGAACAAATTAGTGATATGGTTTTGCTGTGTCCCCACCCAAATCTCAACTTGAATTGTATCTCCCAGAATTCCCATGTGTTGGAGGAGGGACCCAGGGGGAGGTACTTGAATCATGGGGGATGGTGTTTCCCATGCTATTCTCATGATAATGAATAAGTCTCAGGAGATCTGATGGGTTTATCAGGGGTTCCTGCTTTTGCTTCTTCCTCATTTCTCTCTTGCTGTTGCCATGTAAGAAGTGCCTGTTGCCTCCTGCTGTGATTCTGAGGCCTCCCCAGCCATGTTGAACTGTAAGTCCAATTAAACCTCTTTTTGTTCCCAGTTCTGGGTATGTCTTTATCAGCCGGGTGAAAATGAATGAATACAGTTAGGTTCAGACATCAGTTCAAGTTTTGTTTTCTTTTGCTACTTTCCTAATTGTGGGCTTGCTAATGAGGTCTACCAGGAGCTGGAAATTAAAAACTGGAAGGTGGCTCAATTAGACAATGAGGGTGGGGGATGGAAAGACACTAACAAAACGTGGGGTGTGGAAAATCACTGAGACAAAGTTTATTGTGCCGTCTAAACCCATGGTTGTACCGAAACAACAGCTAATGAAAAAATATCAAACCAAATATTGAAACTACTGTAGCTCTCTCAAAATTGAGGCTTTTCTGATGATGCCATTTCTTTTTGATCATGGTCCTACCATGCCCAACTCCTATTTCCTAGGAAAAATAATGCTATAAAGAACATGAGACCGGGTGTGGTGGCTCATGCCTGTAATCCCAGCACTGTGGGAGGCCGAGGCAGGTGGATCATGAGTTGAGGAGTTCAAGACCAGCCTGACCAATATGGTCAAACCCCGTCTCTATTAAAAACACAAAAATTAGCCAGGCAAGGTGGCAGGTAGCTGTAATCTCAGCTACTCAGTAGGCTGAGGCAGGAGAATTGCTTGAACCTGGGCAGTGAAGGTTGCAGTGAGCTAAGATCATGCCACTGCACTCCAGCCTAGGTGACAGAGTGAGACTGTCTCAAAAAAAAAAAAAAAAAAAAAAACGAGAAGGTCAAGGTGCAGAATCTGGTTCCATTCGTATGCCAAATCTAGTGGAAATGACTTTCCTGCAAGCTGAAGCACAGTTCAGAGGAAGATGACACAGGTGGTAGATGTGTGTCTCTCATTTTTTGATAATGAATAGATCCTCCCCCACTAATTTTATTAAGTGCATTATAATTGTTCCTCTTCTTGTAGGTAATATAAAATATCATATGTTTGATTAATGTAAATGGGAACATGCACCAGCTGATTTTCGATAGGTCAGAATTTGACTGGAGACAGAACAATAATTTTGCTGACAAATGCACTGGATGTATCCAGAGAGCAAATTCTGAAAAAGGTAAGAAGGACTGAGGATCTGAGCTGAAAAATACAAAGAAGAAGAAAGCAAGCAAAGGAAATGTAAATTTGTCAGGAGCTAGCTTGTGCCTCTACTATATGCAAATTTTCATCCTCCTCATTTCACCAAGAAAGAACTTTGACTGAATGGAGAAGTGGCTGGGGACTGGCAGTGAGTGTGATTAGAAGGAGGAGGAATTTGGCTGCGAGTATATGTAACATACCTGGGTCTATTGACAAGGATTTAACAGCCCAGAAAGGAAGATGGCTATAAGAATAAGTAACTCAAATAAAATAAATCTTGACAATGCTGTGAGGAGACTATTCATTGCTCTCCTGAGAGAAAACCCCTGAGACTTTGTGGAAACAAAGATGTCATCATGGAGGATAAATTTTACTGGAGGCATGCACATGTACAAAAACTAAAGAAAAGTTTCCCAGACAAAGAACCTGAAGAAGTAGTGATATGATGCACAACTGGCTCTCAGACAGATACGGCATCTACGGTGTCATTTAATACTCACTTACGTGTGCATGAGGTAAGGATTAACATCACCATTTGTCAATGAAGAAGCCGAGGTCCATAGATGTTTAGTAACAGACACAAGACCACATTGGCAAGGACAGAACTCAAAACTTGTCTGTAGTCTTTCAATTACGCCTCAGGGCTTCTCATTCCTTTCTACATAGGCATATTATAAAAAGCAAAGAAAGACCACACATTTTCTGAGGTGCTCCACTATATGCTGTAGCCCAGTAATAGAGTATGCACAAGATTGCAGAGATATGTTCCTTTAGGGATCTTGCCCAGAACTTGAAGGATGAACCAGAACGACTCTATTCTCAGGATCTCTCTACTTACTAGGAATCAATCCTTCCTCATAAGCCTGGCACTGATTCATGTAGGTGAGAGAGATTCCCACTTTCTCAGCTAATAGAAAATTTATTTTTGAACTCTTTCACACACTTATTCTTCTGCCACAGGGAGCCTACTCATTAATGTGATCTCTCACTTTGCACCTAATTAAATGCATGTAAATTCAGAAGTACATCATGTCATTGTACTAAGAAATAGATGTGCTGGATATAATCTAAAGCCTTCTAGGAATTTAAAGTTCAGAAATACGATGGTAATTGCTTTCAAGTTTGGGTGAGTGTTTCAAGTGTTGAGACTGAAGAGCCATGCAAAGAAAGGACACCCATGCAGTCACCAAGCATATGGTGCTCAGAATGGCCTTCTGTTCTTCCCAATTCCATTCCTTATGACTTTGTTGAAAGAGGTAGAAGTAATTATTATGGAATTTAGAAAGGATACCTAATAATATCCTTAGATGAGGGATGTCTAATCCATTTGAACGTCATGATTTTTGAATCTTCTGTCCACACCTCCTTATCCCTAGCCCACTTCTGGCAAAATTATTTGGTATAGTAGTATAGTACTTTGCGGGAGTTTCTCAGAGACCATTTCTGATCTACAGAACTTTGAAATTTGAATATTGAAGCCAAATTTGGCATCATTTAAAATTTTAAGATTTGCAATTGCCTTAGATATAAGAAGTCCATAAATACAGCTTTAGCCTTTTAAGATGGAAGAAAATGATTTTTAAATTGAAAAGGAAAGACAAATTTTTTTTTCAATATATTTATCTGCCTCTCAATCTTATAGCCTCATAATCATATCTGGTATTATTGGACTGAAATTTTTATAAGCAGATTAAAACTCATTCACTCTAGTGAACATTATTCTTTAAAGCGGTCTCCATAGAACACTATTATAGTTATTCTAGCTATTCACAAGGTGCACAAATATTTCAGAACCCTTTCTTTTGGGTTCAGATCTTTTATCTTCAGATCCAGTTCACAAAGTGCAGAAAGCATGAGTTTTATGAATTTACTGTGTCCCATATTGTTTATTGCCCTACCCTATTTCAAACAATGTGCTTAATGACCAGTTTCCAAACAATATACCTAATATTTTGAGGAGATTTCCATAGAGATTATCTGATTTTTTTTTCATCAAAGTGAAAATTTATCTTTGGACTAAATATACAATATAATGGTCCTGTTGGTACTTATTAAGAGCATCTAAAGTGAGGCATTTCATAAAAACAATTCAGAGAAAGGAGATCTCAAAAAATTATGGAATTTATTTAAGATCTCATTCACAATGTTTAGTTCCTGACAAAGTTGGAACATGGTTGAATTTAACCTTGATCCTGAACGTTGTGTTTCAGAGCTCTCTACAGCACTCTGAACCCCTCTGAATTTCTGTCACTGAGATTCTTGGTCCTCCCCAATCTGGCAATTTGCACACAGCCTGTCTCCTTCACCATGTAGGTCCTGCCCCAGGCCATTGGTCTTCCCATTTTTCTCCCAGATATGTAGTTTTCTAAGGGCCTCGTTTGAAAAAGAAGAAGGAGGAGGAGGAGGAGGAGGAGGAGTTTAATTGGGATACATGATATGGTTTGGCTGTGTCCCCACCCAAATCTCATCATGAATTATAGCTTTTATAATCCCTACATGTCATGGATGAACATGGTGGGAGGTGATAGTGAATAAATCTTATGAGATCTGATGATTTTATAAAGGGCAATTACTCTGCACACTCTCTCTTACCTGCTGCCATGTAAGATGTGCCTTTGCTCCTCCTTCACCTTCTGCCATGATTGTGAGGCCTCCCTAGCCATGTGGAACTGTGAGTACGTTGAACCTCCTTTTCTTTATAAATTACCCAGTCTCTGGTATTTCTTCATAGCAGTATGAAAATGAACTAATACAAAATATAATTCCAATGTTTGTTCAAAACATGATCTCATTACTTGGAACTGTTAATAATTATTTGTCTTAAGCACTGTAGTGGAATTAAATTCATTTTCCCAAATAAATGTGAGCCTGATCACATGAACAGAGTGGCCAAATATGCCAAAATATGAATCACTCAGGTGTAAATGAAGACAATTCATGCTGTTCTTCTGTTGAGAACATCATCTTAATCTTCCCTTTGAAAGACCCACTGAAGCAGTCCCATCTGTCAGAACTTCCTTAGACCATGCTGCCACACTGCCACCTCATTCATTACCTGTGATACTCATTTCAGAGTTACTCAACCACGTATCTGTAATTTCTGGTATGTTGTGAGCTACAGTATCTATTGAAAACACTTCACATTTCTTAACTTTTTCACTGAATTCATCTTGATTCTTTGAATCCCTGCATTAGAGTATGAGATCCATTAGAGCACAAACCATGGCAATCCCTCCTCTATATGCCCTATACCACAAGTAGATTTAGTAGTTACTTGTTAACTGATTATTTTAATGGAGATTCCTTACATAAATCTGCCTATCTTGTAGGTGTAAAAAAAAAACTCATCTGGGGAGAAGTACTGCATTGTTATTAACACTCTCCCTTTCCTTATTTTACTTTCTATTTGAATACTTAGAATACTTAGCAAAGTCTCTGAGTTGAGGAGAAAGGGGCAAGCCTTAGTTCTTGAAGCTCCCTCCAGTCTGTCCATGACTTGAGCTGAAACATGACTAGAAAAGCCCAAAGTCTTAGGGGAGGTTAAAGAAGCAGAGGAAGTCCATGAGATGGGAGCACATTGCTATGACTATTGACAAGGAAATACAGAGTGATTTATTTTATTTGAAAATTCTGTCTATGGCAATTGCCCGTGACATTTGCAATCAATGCTTTAGTTAAAGTCCTAGAAGGCAGGGTCATAAGTATACAGCACATGTAATTAGGAAATGTAGGGCCCAAAAGACGAGTCAAAATTTAAGTAGAAATAATGTTAACTCTTATACTTAGATTCTTTAAAGTATCTGAAAGTACATATCAGCAGATCAGATTGAAAACAAATCTTGACTTTTGTTGACTACAAGTTACACAATATGAATGTTATGAAAACCAGCATTAATTTACATTAATAAAAATACTATCTAAGTCAGGCTTTCCTATATTCTATATTCATCTGCTCACATCTGTAGTACAGTGTTCAGTTCTGGATAAAGTATTTACAAGAATATTGATATATTAGTTAAGTCAAATCCACAGGGGAATAGCCAGGATGATAAGAAGGCTAGAAACCAAGTCTCTTGATTAAAAGTTACAGCAGGTGAGAATGTCAATAAAAGAGAAAGCTAAGAAAAATAAAGAGGACGTCTTCAAATATTGGAAGCACTAATATGTGGACAGAGCACTGTTTGTGTTGTAAAAGCTACTGATAATCCATGTATATTAAGAGAATGTTCAGCCAAAGACTGGTTGCCTATCAAACTGAGCTGTACACATTAGGATCAAATGACTCTGGGGTTAGGGACTCCCTCTTAGTCAAACTGTTCAAACAGGTATTGAAGACACATCTGTTAAGGATTCTTAGAAGGGATTCTGATACTACAGACAAGGTAACCATTGAGGTTGTGAGAGGTGACAGCATTCTGGCAGCCCTGGCAGCCCTCACTCGCTCTTGGTGCCTCCTCGGCCTCGGCGCCCACTCTGGCCGCACTTGAGGAGCCCTTCAGCCTGCCGCTGCACTGTGGGAGCCCCTTCCTGGGATGCTCGAGGCCGGAGCTGGCTCCCTCAGCCTGCGTGGAGGTGTGGAGGGAGAGGTACAGGAGGGAACCGGGGCTGCCCACTGCACTTACAGGCCAGCTAGAGTTCCGGGTGGGCATGGGCTTGGCGGGCCCTGCACTCGGAGCGGCTGGCCGGCCCCCAAGCCCTGGGCAGTGAGGGGCTTAGTACCTGGGCCAGCAGCTGCGGAGGGTGTGCTGGGTCCCCCAGCAGTGCCGGCCCACCAGCGCTGTGCTTGATTTCTTGCCAGGCCTTAGCTGCCTCCCTGCGGGGCAGGGCTTGTAACCTGCAGCCTGCCATGCCTGAGCCTCCTCCCCACTGCCCCATGGGCTCCTGTGCGCCCAAGCCCCGACAAGCGCCACCCCTTGCTCACGGTGCCCGGTCCCATCCACCACCCAAGGGCTGAGGAGTGTGAGTGCATGGCACAGGACTGGCAGGCAGCTCCACCTATGGCCCCAGCGCGGGATCCACTGGGTGAAGCCAGCTGGGCTCCTGAGTCTAGTGGGGACTTGGAGTACCTTTATGTCTAGCTAAGGGATTGTAAATACACCAATCAGCACTCTGTATCTAGCTCAAGGTTTGTAAACACACCAATCAGCACCCTGTGTCTAGCTCAGGGTTTGTGGATGCACCAATTGGCACTCTGTTTCTAGCTAATCTGGTGGGGACTTGGAGAATCTTTATGTCTAGCTAAGGGATTGTGAATACACCAATCGGCACTCTGTATCTAGCTCAAGGTTTGTAAATGCACCAATCAGCACTCTGTGTCTAGCTCAAGGTTTGTAAATACACCAATCAGCACTCTGTATCTAGCTAATCTAGTGGGGAGGTGGAGAACTTTTGTGTCTAGCTCAGGGATTGTAAACGCACCAATCAGAACCCTGTCAAAACAGACCAATCAGCTCTCTTAAAACAGACCAATCGGCTCTCTGTATAATGGATGAATCAGCAGGATGTGGGTGGGGCCAGATAAGAGAATAAAAGCAGGCTGCCTGGAGCCAGCAGTGGCAACTGGCTTGGGTCCCCTTCCACACTGTTGGAAGCTTTGTTCTTTCCGCTCTTTGCAATAAATCTTGCTGCTGCTCACTTTTTGAGTCCACACTGCCTTTATGAGCTGTAACACTCACCGCGAAGGTCTGCAGCCTCACTCCTGAAGCCAGTGAGACCACGAACCCACCAGAAGGAAGAAACTCCCAACACATCCGAACATCAGAAGGAGCAAACTCCAGACAAGCCACCTTTAAGAACTGTATCACTCACTGTGAGGGTCTGTGGCTTCATTCTTGAAGTCAGCGAGACCAAGAACCCACCAATTCCGGACACAGTTGTTTCTCCCATCCTGAAATATGCGTGCAAAAATCACATAATCAGAGAATGGATTTCACTTCCAAAATAAAACCGAATTTATCATTACAATAGTCAATGGTTTTGAAACATTATAATTTTTTAACAAGTAAAAATGTTTGAGGTCCATGTACAACCCAGAGCAAACTGTTAGAATGGAAATAAGATCCTCTTCTATGGTGTTTGCCCTCACCACACAATAACTATATCACAGTCTTTGGCTACAGAAGACAACATGGACCACTGAGATGATTGTCAAGGAGGGTTTTTAAATGGATTGATTTGGAAATAATGCCTTTGTTTCTTCCCTTGCTCATGTGCTGTGCTAAGCACATGCCATCAAAGCCAGGGAGATAAAGTGAACTTTATTTGTTGAAATCACAAGCAACATTCATTCTCATATAGCTCCTGAGAATGAAAGGAGAAACCTACCATTTCCCACATTTGTTTTTATTTTAGAAATGTGCATCTAATTTAACATCCACCTGACTTTTATTTTCCTTCATGAAAGGATGTCAGATACGATAAGGATCAGTTAAGTTAAAAGCCACTTTCAGCCTCATTGTCCCTTTGTGTTAACAAAACCTCATAAAAGCAGATGGATAGCCAAAGCCAACTTCTTTCTATGACCATCCAAAGATAAACACTCTGTGCCTTATCAGCTGAAAAGGGAATTCTTCATTTTTATCAGAGAATAGACTTTATTTTAGTTGCTTAGTTTGAAATAAAAATCGATGGCCCCATTTGGCATTGCTTAAAAAGAATCTTTTAAAAAATATTATTAAACCACAGAGAAACAACTAGCTCTCCCAAGAATTTATTTCCCATATAAATCCTGAGTTAAACAGCAAATGCTAACTTTTGGCTAACAAACTGAATGAAGATAGAAGTGTAGATTCTATATAAGCTATCAGGAATTTTAATGAGGTCATAAAACTAAATTCCCTCATTATAATTATTTCAAATGAGTAATAAAAAGTTTGTATCCCAAGTTTATACCAAAAGTCTTACCTCATAAATGTACTTTACTAGCTCACAATATACTCTTTCCCAGACCTCGGAGAATCATTCACATACTTCTCAGATCCTATCTCTATAACCCCTCTGTTCATATTGATCCCCTGTCCTTTTAATTACTATATGATTTTACCGGTCGTTTGAGAATCATCTATTGCATCACCCTAGCATTTGACTTTTGACATGGACTCATCTTCATTTTTTGAATGGACCTTAGTATTCTCAAGATGGAAAGCCATGCTAGCCCAGGGCACCATTTTGTGCCCAGAGGTGCTCTATGAGTGAGCAAATAACATTAAAAGCAGTAAACGCATTTGGGAAAAGTTGTCTACCGAGGAAGTGGGAGTCTCAAAATTAGAAACCAAGTTGCCTCACTCATGGGCCCAGATTCCTTCTTCTTTATCACCTACCTCCATTGCATTTCAGTCCCAAGTATTGGTCACTTTAGGGAACAACTGGATAACTATTTAACATATGTAATACCTCACTTTCTCTCTCTTTATTGTTTACATTTTAAAGGGTCGGGGTGCAGAATTCATCTTGTCCTAGGACAAAAATCAATGGTGAAATTTGAGGTGTTATAATTATTGGGGAGATGTTTTGATCTAATCTGGACTTTCTCAAATATCACAAGTTTTATAATAATAATAATAACTGCCAACTCTGCTTATATAAAGCCAGTCTCTTCAGGTAGTATGCTGGGATAATGACAATGTCATTTTCCAAGCAAACCGGGATCCTCTGCATCAGGACATCCATACTTGGATAGAAAATAAATGTCATCTATATCATGTTCATCATTCTTTCTCACAAACCAAGAGGTGCATTCTGGCTTGCTAGCCCTTGCAGTTCAGCTTTATCTAAAAATAGTATAGTGAGAGAGAAACTTTCAGACATAAAGAGAAAAATCATCAAATTCTCTATTTGATCAGTAAGTATTATTAATGCAACGGTATAATTTCTGTTTGCTAAACCTGAATTAGTGACATGGACATACATAATCATTATATAAATTTTATAATAATTTTCTCTTTAATCACTTCCTGTGAGTTTACAAGTAAAATTTGTGCTCAAGCCCTCCATTCAACAATGTAAGAGAAACAAGAAGGAATGCAAAGGAAGCATGAGAAAAAGCCCAGCCTTTAAGGAAATAGCAAAGTTGAGGACATCTCTAGGCATTAAAATACATAAGAGAGATGAAAAGATAAGGTAAGGTAACATATCATTCCATACACAATTGTGTATATTTATAATAAAATCAGAATAGTTCAAACATAGGCGATATTATTTTGAACTAAAGAAAAAGTAGTGTAGCTGGGGGTGGTGGCTCATGCCTGTAACCCCAGTGTTTGGTAGACCAAGGCAGAAAGATCGCCTGAGGCCAGGAGTTTGAGACCAGCCAGGTCAACATAGTGAGACGTCACCTCTAAAAAATAAAACACATAAAAATAAAATAATTAGTGAAAATTAATGAAAATTTCTTAGAAAATAAGGGTTTCAGCTTTCACTACTAACCAATTTCTAGCTATTTATTTTCTATAATAATTTTATTAAATATTGGTAATAATGAAAATAGTAACAATTATACTTATAATACTAATAACTGACATGTTTGGAGCTTTCTATATGACTGGCACTGATATAAGTAATTTACATACATTAAAAGTTTTAATTCTTCACAGAAATTCTATGTGCTAAGCATTTTTATAAGACCCAATTCACAAATGAAGAAATGGAGTCAGAGAGAGGTTAGGTAATTTGCTTGTGTCTATTCAGCTATTCAAAGTTGTAACTCACTATACAATATTACCTCTCTCATCTACCTAACACTTTCCCCTTTCATTGACATATATTTATTGAGTGTATACTTAATCATTTATTTTTGTTTATATCCTGATAGCCAAAAAAAAAATTAGAGAAAAATAAAAGAGAAGCTTACAGTGGAAGACCTTAGAGTATAGTCACGCATTAAACAATTATACCACAAATGGCCTGGCTTTATCAATGACAAACTGTATAACAGAACGAGTGATTCTTCCAGGAACCATTGCTTGTGTGCATGAGCTTGTGCCAGCATGATTGCCAGGTATTAGTCCACCTCTAATGTTCTTCAAGTTTCTGAGAGTACCCACAGATGCTACCATATGTAGACTCAAGACCCAACTCCTGGTGTCTATGTGTTTTTGTTGTTGCCTCTTTTGATGATGACTGTCTGAAGTTTGTTTTTTGAAACAGAGTCTTGCTCTGTCACTCAGGCTGAAGTGCAGTAGCACCATCTCGACTCACCGCGACCTGTGCGTCCTGGGTTCAAGCGATTTTCCTGCCTCAGCCTCCCAAGTAGCTAGAACTACCAACACGCGTATTTGTAGTGGAGACGGCGTTTCACCATGTTAGCCAGGCTGATTTCAAACTCCTGACCTCAAGTGATCCACCCTCCTCAGCCTCCCAAATTGCTGGGATAATAGGTGTGAGCCACAACACCTGGCCAACGATGACCACTTTAAAATTACTTTCTCCTGGTTACAGCCAACTTTCAGTTATCACCACTGGACTCAAACACCTTAATTTACCTCAGTGACCTACTATGACCAGACCATTCCATTAGTCCAACAACTTTTTTGGTAAAATCTTGCTAAACAAAGCAGGCTAAAATAGAGAACTATTGCTAATTGAAATGGCAGTATCTGGATTTTCCAGTGATGCCCTCTACTGTAATAATGCCCTCTACATAAACTCACCTGAAATGTTCACCAGAAATGTCCAGGATCTATTATGCCTTATAATCCAGGCCCCGCTAGCAATGTATAAAGAAACACGGTGTATCTCCTTCACCCTTACCTAAGTCCCATCTCCCAAGTTTTCATTTCCCTTCATAAAATTGATTCCTCCTGCTGATAATGAACAGTAGAAACTCCCACTCCCACAGGATTATTAAATAGGCCTAAAACTTTCATTAGGACAATTAAATTACATTAAAATATAATAATACATTATATTTAATACATTATAAATGTCAATTTTATAACAGAATATCATAGGCTCAACCCAGCTACTTTTTCTGACTCTTCTCCTAAGTGAGATGAGGCCCATGACTTTCTGCCACTTGGAGGGACTGGAAATAGATAGACAGAGATGTTAACTCGTTTTCCTGCTCAAGCAAACAAGAACTCACATGTATATGTCAGACACAGGCAACAAAGAAATAGAAAATGCAAAAGAGGTAATTAAAGACGGTTTAATAATGAGACTACTTAGCCAGATTAAGGGAGGCCAATAGGAAATAGTGACATTAGTAATAGCCAGATACTCATTGCAAGTGGAGAATGCTATTATGAGCCCAATGAGGCCTAGTAGGTGTAAGAGATGCCTACCTCTCAGAGGATAAAAATCCAGCCATTGCTGCACCACCACCCATCTGCAAAAGAGTGCCTCATTTTTATGAGGCAATAAAAATCTCAAATTATTTTATCCTTGTCCATCTGAGCTCCTGCTGGTATGTCCCCTTTGCTGAACCCAACCAGAATCCAAAGGCAAGGGGGCACAGTTATGAAGTCTACAGTGGTCAGTACTGAAAGAAGTAGGGTGAGTGGGCCTGAAACAGCCAACACAGAATGTCCACTAAAACACATAACTCAGTATGATCAGTAGATACTTTATAAAACACAGAAGTGTAGATCTATGCAGATATAACTTTCTGTTGCCAAACAGAATTAAGGTCCACAGAGGCATGGTTCTGCTAAAAGGCTTTCTGGGAATAAAAAGCAATAGTTTACCTAAAAGTAAATTCTGCTGGGCACAGTAGTGGGTGTCTGTAGTCTCAGATACTGAGATAGGAGGATCACTGGAGCCCAGGAGTTTCAGATCAGCCTAGGGAACACAGAGAGACCCAACTCAATCAATCAATCAATCAATCAATCAATCAATAAAATTTCACATTTAAATTAAATCTGCTGAAGAAGATAACGTTTCTTAGAAATTTTAATTGCAATCATTCTTCTTCTTGTTAATCTACCAGATTTCACAAAGATCTTAGATTTAACAACAGCACATTCTTGCACAAGTACAAAAATAGAAAGCGCCAAAATGAAAGTGGGTGTGGTGATTTAAACAGAAAATCTCAGCTGAGGACACTTCTTGAAATTGGGCATGGATTTTAGTTCAAGGCATGCTGGGAAACTAAAAATGTGGTGAGTTATTGTTCTGTTTTTTTTTTTCTTCTTTTCTTTCTTTCTCTTTTTTTTTTTTTGAGAGGGAGTCTCACTCTGTCACCCAAGCTGGAGTGCAGTAGTGCAATCTTGGCTCACTGCAACCTCTGCCTCCTGGGTTCACACCATTCAAGTGAATCGGTTTGTCATGAGAAACACCATTTTATCATAGGATCCTTAATCTGGAGCAAGATCAGAGCAATGATTTAGAAGAACAATCTGGTAGCAATGTTTTAGACTAATTAAAGTAGACAAGATAATAGAAAGAAGATCACTGGGTTGTAGGCAGGTAGAGAGGGTGGAAGGCATGTATTAGTGATCCATTTGATCAAGAATAGTGTAGGGGCAGAAAAAAGGGAGAGGTACTGGGTAAGGTGATGCACTGCATGGGAATAGGATTTAGCGATTTAGTGGAAATTGGGGCTGATAGAGGGGGAAAAACTTACACATACATATATTTAGGAGCAGGATAAAGAAATGATATAGCAATGAGGGAAAGAAATTTTCTGCAATACAAGAGGTAGGTTCATTTGGGGAAGTCAGCAGCTTACATCTGTACTTACCCATCTCTATTTAGTGACATTGATGCCAGGACCTGGCAAATAGTTCTATCTTGGATAAACAGATGTCTAAAATGCTTTTATCTATGGTGTCAGAGATCAGGCTTTGGATAGACATCAATAGTGGCACTCACCCACTTCCTTTTACCCCTATTCAAAACCCAGGAAGAAAGGGATCTAGACTTGGCATTGACATGCAACAGTGGCTCACGCAGTGTGAAGCCATTAGAGAGTCGTATTTGCCTTTTACCTCCCTCAGGATTAGGGCTAGAATTTTTGATGGTGTGAAAACACTTGCAAATTGTAAGCAACCAGTAAATATTTGAATGAATAAATAGATTCTCAATTGAAGAGGCCTAAAAAGAGTGTTGAGTTTTTTTTTTCTTTACATTTATAAGTGGTATCAAGATAGCAGTAACAAGTCTGCTATATTAAACAAATACTTACTGAGGATCTACTATGTTACAGGAACAGTCTCATGAGCTAGGAATGCCATATAAACAAGAAAGATCTAATTCTTGCCCTCATGGATATGGAACTGCATAGATACAACTTATTTTGCAAAGGCCTCAACTCTATAGAGCTGAAAGTTACAGATGAATGGACAAGGTAAAAAAAGATGAAGTAGGCCTGATAAGTTCTAACTCTGATTAAGGCTTGAAAGTAGGAGACTAAAGTAATACTTGCAAGACCTCTTCAAGGTCTGGCCTAGTGCACCTCAAAAGAAGCACCAATGAGACTTTGGACAGATGCCTTAGCCAGGAATATACAGAGTGCTACACTATAGGTTTAATGAGAGCGAACCACATGTCTTATTTACTGTGGCTAGCACTTTGTAAATCCTCAGTTAATATTTCTGTTTGAATAAAATAATGAACATGCTTTTGTGTGAAAGAAGGAGCAGTTAAAACATTTAAAAAAATAAAAATTAATAAAAGGTGGCATTTTTTAACCAAAGATTCAAATATTTTATATTTCCATGATAGTTAGAATAACAATGTGCAGGCTGGGTGTAGTGGCTCACTCCTGCAATCCCAGAACTTTTAGTGGCTGAGGCAGGAGGATTGCTTGAGCCCAGGAGTTTGAGACCAGCCTGGGCAACACAGTGAGGCCTCATCTCTACTAAAAGTAAAAAAAAATAGCTGGACATGGTGGTGTACATCTATAGTCCCAGCTACTTGGAAGGCTGAGGTGGAAGGATCAGTTGAACCCAGAGGTTGAGGCTGCAGTGAGCCATAATCAGTCCACTGCACTGCACTCCAGCCTGGGTGACAGAGTGAGACCTTGTCTGAGAAATAACAAAACCCCAAAACCAAAAAAACCCAAGATGGTACTTAGGTAAGAATTGATATAAAGTTTAATGGTACGAAACAAACAATCCTCTGTGTGTGTGTGTATGTGTGTGTGTATATACACAAAAAAATTCATATATACATATAGAAAATTATGAAATATATACATATTAAGAGAAACATCACATTACTTAATTCCTAAAATTATTAAGGGATACTTATCAAGTTATCACCTCATCTTATCACATGGACTGAAGAATTTTAAGATAAATTAAAGAGTCAGAGTGAAAAAAAAAAAACATAAAATACAGAGAAAAAATGCAAGCGAATATATTAACACGCTTGTTCTTAATGGGTCACATTACTCCAAGCCTGTGAAACAAGCCTGACTTTCACAAATTACTTTTTACTATTTCAATTTTGCCTCTGGCTTATAACATTAGAAATAAGTGATCTGTAAGAGTTATGACCACTAGAGGTGAAAAGCATAAAATACTCTAAGATGTCCAAAACATTAGATTCCTCTTGTCTAAGTTAGCCAAGAAATCTAAATCACTTGCAGTTGGGTTTTGAGAAACATATGGGCCATCAGACTTCCCCTGAAATAGAGTGAGCAAATTTAGAGCTTGACGGAGTCAAGTTCCTTTTGGCATAGGACTTTTTGTTGTTTTATTGAGAACTATTTTCACTACTTTTTCCCCTGAAAACTTCCTTAAAAATTCACTTGGAAAGAAATATGTTATTTATTGATTCAAAAAATACTTAGCTTCTACTGTGTTCAAAATTCTAAATTAGTTACTGGGGTTATGGAAATAAAATGTAGGTTAAAATATCTAAAAATTCCTACCAAAAAGAATTTTGAAATCCAGGGAGGGTTTTTAATCTTTGAGACCCTGTCTAGATAATTGCTGCCATCTTCTCAGATAATCAGGGAAAGAAAGTAAACACAGCTTTCAAACCAGCCTTTCTTCTAGTACAGCTTTGGAAACAACCTCATGATACCTTGAGTAGACAACTCAGACCTACTGAAACCCACAGCTATATATTTGTAAGTCCTCCCTTCTATGGAAAACCCTCTAAAGCTGTTCAGATCAACACTCTGCCCCACATTATGGTCTTTGTCCAACAGTCAAGGTCCTTTTTATGACAATGAAGAATATTTTGTTTAGTCTACAAATTTGGGGGCTATGATCTCAGCCCAACTTCTCAATTAACCTAGTTTTAATTATAAATGGAGACAACAGTAATCATAAACTATTGGGTTTCAGCAATAGGTTTTTCCACTCTGTATACATCCTCTCCACCAACTGGCCAACTTCTCACTTACCTAATCTTTGTAGTCTTCCATTTTCCATTCTATATTCACTATCCATAAACAGCCAAATAAATGTTATAATTTATTAACTGGTATATCATCTCTGACTTTTCAAAAGAATAAAATCTATATCCCAACAGGAGAGATGGTCAAACAAGGTTACAATGACTGTGCGTCAATGGAAAATAGGAGAACTGGAGAAACTGAAGATCGGGGAATTATTTTTTAGCAATATCTATCCTTGAAACTTTCTTTCCTCTTTTTTTTACCAAGGATGCTTACTTTTAAAATTCCTTACATTGAAATTCTACTTATCATTTTAATGGTGAAATTGACTATAGAAATAAGCATTGCATTTATAATAAAAAAGCTTTTGCGTAATTACATGACCATATTCTGAGGAGAAGAATAGTGAGGTAGACTGGCTGAAGAGTAGATACATAAAGTTAAGGACTTAAATACTAATTTAAGTGTATAATGAGCTTTAGATTTTAAAAATAAGAGTTCAAAAACTCTTATATATACCCTTCTTAAGAAGAAAGAAAATTAGTAAATGACATTTATACTTCAAGGCGTGTTAACATTCTATGAAGTGATTGCTAGTGTAACCAAACACTATTCACTGGGCAGTCGTTCTAATAACAGTATGGATTTTTCTTGTTATATCTAATCAGAAGATTAAGTTCTAGGGTAGTCATTTCCTGATGACATCAAGAAGTTTTTTCATGAATATCCTAACCTACAGTAAATTAGTACAATAAATAATCATTTAATCTCCTCCTTAATGTCTACTCCGGAATCTTCCCTAAACTGAACACAATGTCTTCTCCATCCATTTCTTTATAACTTTAGTTTACAAACCTGTAGAAAAAAAAAAGAAGAAAGAAGTGGAGACAACAAAGAGGAATAGAAAAGAAGAAACAAAAAGAACAACAGAAACACCACCTATGTGTGGTGTCCAAATCCTCTATGTGCATTTTTGCTTTCTTGTTTTAGTTCATTTCATTTTATTCTCTCACCTGCCATTCTCATTATTCCCCATTTAAAACCTTCCCTTCTCTTCAGAGTCCAGATCAAGACTGTCTTCTTCATGAAAATTTCTCAAACACATTGAAGTAATTTAATGTTTAATCTAATATAAAATGATATCTTTATGTAAATACTTCTTCATATTTAGTTCTATGAGTATATGATTAATATATGCCAAGTGATAGCTAACCTTGGGACAAACTGTTGCAAAGTGGCAACCCCTACTCTGGTTGAACTTAGTGGTTATCTTCATGTGTATTTGTCTTATTTTAGATTTCAAATTGCTGAGGGATAGAATTATCTCTAAGAACTTCCTTAATCACAGAAGATTATTGCTCAATACATAGATGAAACATAACAATCAATAAAATTCCCAATAGATTGGTTTATAATGTTGATTAGCAAACTTTTATTGTCAAGAGTCAAAGAGTAAAGGTTTTCAGCTTTGTAGACTGCTTATTCTTGGTAACAACTAGTCAAATCTGCCATTGCAGCATGAAAGCAATCATAAGTAATACATAAGTGAATTGGCATGTGTGTGTTCTCATAAAACTTCATTTACTAAAAGAGGCAGCTGACCCGATTTGTTCCTTAAACTGTCATTTGAAGACCCCTGTGCTGGAAGATCTTGTCTGAGGTTGGATTTCCTGGAAGCAGCCTGAGATAGGGATTAAGGTGCAAGAGCAAAACCTGTAAGGGAGGGAGGAAAGCAGGTTGGAGAAGAGGAAAGAGCAGAACAGGATGTGGTCTCAGGCAAAGGCTGGTCTTGCCTGACCCATTGTAGGGAGGCGAGTGCCTCTGGGGCAGAAGGTTGTTCCTTCATCAGGCAAAAGAATGGGATTCTGTGCCCAACTATCTCCATCAGTCAATTTTTTGCTCTAGGCTGGTGGGAATGGAGTGTGGGGAGTCCTTAGTTTAAACGCCTCAACCAGAAGGTTCCTGTCCACCAAGGGCAATTCTCTTTGGTAATTCTCAAGGGTAATTTACATTATTGGTGAGTATAAATTAGTGTAATTGCATTGGAGGACAATTTGATTTTATTAGAACTATAATTTAGTAGTGGGGCATGGTGGTACATGCCTGTAGTCCCAGCTAATCAGGAGGCTGAGGTGGGGGATCACTTGATCCTGGCATGTAAAGACTGCAGTGAGCTGTGATCATGTCACTGCACTCCAGCCTGGGTGACAGAGTGAGAACCTGGCCAAAAAAAAAAAAAAAATTGAAAAAGGAATTTACTAATGCTTTCATCCCTGTGAAAGAACATATGTCCTGTGTCGTCTCAATGCCTCTTTCTCTCTACATGGCCTCCCCAGCAGTGTAACCGGACACCTTATCTGGAGATGCAGGGCTCTCACAGCCCGCTAACAGAAACTTTCAGGCCTACTAGAAATGTAGGCCCAGAACTAATGGGTTCAGTGTCACTTCTGCTACCTCATATCTAGTGAAATATGTACCAGGCCCAGCCCAGATTCAGTTTACAAGGTTGAGAGTCCACCTTCCTCCCAGGAGGCTGGGACCCTGGGCCCATCTTTGAAGACCTGGTAGTGAAAGTGACTTGTCAGTCTTCATGTGATCTGATCTGATTACCTCTGCCTTTACCTCCACTTTGTCCAGTCCAGCACCACCACTGCGCTATGATGAGCCAAGGTGATTTGAGGCACAACCCTTATACTTGCACGTTCTTCTGCTAGTGCTGATCTTCCCCAGACACCAGATGGTTCAATCCTCACTTCATTCAGGCCATTGCTCAAAGCTCACCTAAAATAATGCCCAACCTTGTCACACTATTTCCACAACCTGCTTTATTTCTCTTCATAGTACATTTACTCACTTGATTTACGATCTATTTGTTTATTGTCTCACCTCAAAGGGAATGTAAATGCCACAAGAGCAAGGAGTTTGACTATATTATTTATTGCTGCATCCTCAGTGTAGGATGCTTGGCACATTGTAGTTGCTCAATAAACATTTTTCAAAAAGTACATACATTTGAAATTGTGCACAGTGTTTGATCCATAATAATCCCACTTCAAGTATTTATAATCAGAAAATAATAGAATAAGTTCATGTGTTAGCACAGATGCTAAGATCAGTGTTGTTTATAATGCGTCTTTCATTCACAGTTAGAGTTTTTTAAATTTGTATCTTCAATGGTAAAGTAATCAGGAACTAAATAAATTATCATCTCTGTTTATTGACATTAACAGATACATCTCCAAGATATGCTTTAGAGTAGATAAGGCACATCAAAAAGGAACAGATATCATACTTGTATATAATTTTACATGCATGTATGTATACACACACACGCACACACACACTCAAAAGAGAGAGAAATGCCTTGAAGAATGTTTAGCAAAATAGTAATTAACTCTGTTTGATGGGTTTGGGTGATTTTTATTTTCTCTTTGTTTGTTTACTTTATTGATTTGATTTTATTCAGAAATATATAATATATATGCCATAAAATAGAGATGATAAAAATTCACTTTAAAAAGTCCAATTTAACTTGTACTTTCTCTCTGAAGCCTGTTGCATTTTAAATCATCTCCAAACAATTTAATAGTTGACTTTTTATTGTGTCATTTATGCTTTTTTGTTCCTTCTTTGTCAAAAATAAAGTCTTGTACTTCTAGATTATAACAGAAATACTTTGCTACAAATTAGAATTTCTCTGGGATTAAACAGTAAAGGCTTAAATATTTATCAGTGTAGTGAATAAAATTGACCACAAAAATTTATCAACCACCACATTTTTATTAAAGGAAGACCCATGATCTACCTTATTTTTTTTTACACAGATCCAGATAGAGCTATAATTATGTGATGGCTTTCCAGAAACATTTTATTGAAAATGAAAAATTGACAGATAAAAAGTTATAAAGTTAGGAGACTCTATAAAGAAAACATGTATTTACCCAAAGCCTTTCCAAGCTTCTCTTTTCCCTTACCTTACAAACATGACTCCTTCTTTTCTCTTCCTACTTCAGTTCATTCATTTATGTTTTTGAGCTACTCTAGTCCATGGTGTCATGAATTCTCACCTTCATATGTTCTTAGATCATTATTTAATATCCACTCCCACCTTGATGGTGCTGGACACTCAGAAGCGTTTTTAAAAATAATTGTTGAATTCAGAACCATCTCTATATGTTCTTTCAGATTTCTGGATTGGCCAGTAGTACTGTCTATACTTACATCAGAACAGCTTTGCAATTTAGGTGTGGAAATGCCGTGTTTGAGATGTGGGTGTATTTATTACACTTCCTCCAAAAAAAAACTCACCCTTGTGTCCTAGAGCTACTCATGAAATATTCACAGCAATATCACAGTGTTATTATTTAAATTAAATAATATATTTGACACAGCACTCAATACACAGGAAGCTCTCAATAAATGTTAAGCTCTGTGTTTAGCTCTCGCTCCTCCTCTAGACAGTGTATTTTATAAAGCATAACTGAAACATACTGAATTTTAATATAAATTATTGGCCCTGCTTTCACCAATTGTAACAAGAAATAAAACAAAGATCTTGGAAATTCTGTGACATAAACTGGTAAATATGAGAATTAGATGGCTTATGGATATGAATATACTTAGTTATATTTTACCTTCCAGGAACAATTCATGCTCAGATTTGATGGCTTTTCGGTCACCACAGTCAAGTTTCTGGGCATTACTCAGCAGTGACAGACAATTCATCACATATAACAATAAATATGAACTTATAACTGGAAATCAGGATGAATGCTATCCCAAGCAACAGTGGTTGAATTGGCAAATTATTCTTCACCATAAATACAGTAACCTTGGAAAGTTGTTGAGCAATAAAATGCAAGTCACAAAGACATCTGATATTTGAAAAAGATCCCTGAATTAACAAGCAAAAAGGAATCATCAGTCTTTCTGATAAATGGGTAGAGATTAACCCTATTTGCTGGTTCATAGCAAATCATATAATGCCTATCTTCTACACCAAAACGCTGCTCCCTACATGTCAGACTTTCTCTTTAAAACGTAGATTAATATTCGTCCACCTTTTATAGCTACTCATAGTCTCATTCTTATTTCAGCTGTAATAATCACACCCTATTTTTGAATATGTCATATTTAAGGCCACTTTAAGAGGACTGCTGTGTATTAGAATTTAGAACATCTGTGTGAATTGCATTTACAATTTATTTATTTATTTATGTTTTTTGGCAAATTTATTTACTCTCTGGTATATTTAACAGATTATATTAAAAATGCTAGGAAGTTTAGCCCAATATGAGGCAAAACAAAGGTTATTAGCAACCATTTTTCTCTGGATTAATAACATCAAAAAACTATCAAATTTCATTTTTCATTTTCTTAGGTTGTGAAAATGATTATTATTATCCAAAAGCCATATATCATAGTCAAAAATTATACCATACTGCCAGTAAATATAAATAGAATAAATATTAGTTAAAAGTATATCTATATATATATGCAAGATCACATATTTTAGACTCAATTCTCGTAAGTAAACACATGTATTGGCTTGAGAAAATACTTTCACTAGTGATTTATTTAAACATCCTCAAAACAGAGAAATCATGTCTTATGGTTTTTCTTTGCTATGTGAGCTTCCAAAACCTGAGCAAATGAGGTTATCTAATGTGTTTCAAAGGACTTTTAAAAAGAAACTAACAAAATTAAAAATTAAAATAGATTTTTATATTTTTTTAGCGTTTTGGAAACATTTTCACTCTTCTTTGAATTGTTTGCCACAGAAATATCTGTAGCATTTATTTGATAATTAGTTTCATATGCTATTTGGCATCTGCCATGTTGTCTGTAATCAAATAAAGTATTCTTTAACTTTTCTCTTTACAAAGGCAAGTACAGTTTACTTTGTTGCAGTTGGTGGGAAAACAACCTTAAAGATTCTTAAATACCTTCATTAAACAGATGAGGTTTAAAGAGTTTAGTGACTTGTATAACATGTACATTATAACAGTTCTAGAAAGAAAATGGATATTTAGCTTATTGACTAATGTTCTTTCCTGTTATTTCTTTGTTAATACATATATGAATTGTGTGATTAGCTCTACTTATAGAGACCTCAACTTATATTCTGAGCAAAAGGCACTCAACCCAGGCATATATCACTTGCTCTTGCCCAGAAACTTTGCCTCTTCCCTTTTTGCCTCTTTCAGCACTATTGGAATACATGAAACAGCACACACACACCAGACCATGATAATTTATTGCCATAAATTAACTTATTTATAAATTGGCCCTCCAGAAATAGACTCTGGCACAATATACTTACCAATACCCAAGGCATTTTTGTGAGCTCACAAATCTTAAGTTTACTTTGTTTCTATTGCTTTGTCATTGCTCAGTCTCTAAAGTTTTCTAAGTGGCAGAAAACAAGCATAGTCAAGGTAAAATAGTACACCAAGTTCATCATGGTCAATTCCAAGGAGAAAGAGGGTCATAGCAGATAAGATCATCTCCAAATTTGTCATTTTCCATAGTACATAATGTCCTGACCATGGTAGACTTTCAAATGTATTTGTTGAGTTGATTTCATTTATATATAAAAATAGGATTGCTAGTAAACCATTGACCAAGTGGTTACATTTGTCCATTAGTTGCTCACTGACTCAGCTTGACCAAACTTTAGTTAGGCTTCTCTGCTCTCCGCAGGTCCCTAAACTTTGACTGGCCCTAAGTCTGAGCAAGCACTAAAACACAAAAGATCCCCTATTAACAGCTCTCTTTAAGAATCAGCTGACTACAGCTAAAAATACTTTCAGTGAGACCACCATGGCCATGCTGTCGGTTCACCTCCACTTGCTTGCCAGTTTCTGCTTGAAGGCTCTTGCTAGCCCTGCTTGACCCTCCTTATAAAGAAAAGCCTTTTTATGTTCGATTTTGAAATGCTTGCAGATCCTAAGCTTGGGGCATTGTGATAGCCTTTTTGAATAAAGTTTCTCGTTAACCTAAGTCTAGATTTGTTTTCATTTGACACCATTATCAGACATAGATCAAGAAGGAATTTCCTTTACTCAGTCGCATATCATTCTTCTACAAAAGGAGAAATCTAATAGCATTATATTTTAAGTGTTAGCATTCACTATAAATTAAACAAACCTACATTTTTATTCTCAATTTGTTTGGCATGTTCAAGCAGTAGTGTTGGTGTTTGTGGGTTTGTAATAGAGAGTGATGAGGTATTCTGAACAGCTGTCAATAATGTCACACCGTTAACCATATACGCAGTGACTAGAGGGAAAAATAATCAGAATTCATATTTTATATCCACATTTTATTTTTGAACAGCAATAAGATAGGCTATCTCAGGAAATTCAGCATAACTGAAGTCAGTATAACTTCAGTCTGGTGTCTTAATACCATCTGAAATGCACTAAAGATAGCTGCTTCAGAACGATAAGGCTTGAAATATGGTTGCTGGCTTGAACTTAATGTATGAAGAATAATAAAACCATTTCACAAAGAAAATAATGTAACATAAAGTGAGATAAGAAAAGAATATCAATGTATCTAGCACTTAGACTCCACATATCAGGACATTATTATTAGAACAATTTACTATTATATCTTATTTAAATACCACATTATTTCCAATGTAGTTACCACCAGATATGATTTTCACTTTTCTACTGACTCTATTCCAAGACTTCAAAAGACTTTAGAACTGTTTTATAGAGTTATCTCTTCGAGAATTAGAAAACGAGGCATGGAAAGGTTAGGCTGCTTAGGAGGCAGTGTTATAGATTGGTAAAGGGCTCCACAGCCGTCCTTTCCCTTGCAAAAGAAGCCTCAGTTTCTTGGGGTTCACTCAATTGAGTCCTCATTTTAGTGAAATCTGATTCTATTTTACATGGTTTGGAGAAAGTAGTATATTCTAAAGGGTGGAGGACTTCACATGTTAACTATATTTTTATTACATTTTAAGAGAAAATATCCAAGGAATACACTGAAATCACTATAGATGTATTTCAACTTCTATAACTATAATTTTGGAAATTCAATCTTGGCACAAGGAAGTATAAACCATATTGTTTTGTTTTTAATTGTATTAATTGAGGTATGATTTACAATAAATAAAATGCACGACTTTGGTATTAAAGGTTACAGACTTGTGACTCCCTCTCTTTTTCTCTCTCATCATATGTATATTATATCTATAATACATAATAAAATGTACAGTAGCATATAGTACATATATAAAATGTACAATGATATAATGCACAAAAACATGGAGACAGGAATACACAAATTATGTTAAGGATGCAAGGGAAAGTCAACTTGGATGGATCAGACAGGATAAGCAATTACTGAGAGATAAAACTGGAGGGAAAACACAGGTCTGAAGAATGGAGTCTCTTAAAATCAGGTTAAGAAATTTGTATATTTTCTTGTGGCTTGTTAAGAGAAACTAATGATGGATTTTTGATATGCTCAAAAACATTTACACAAATTTAATGTATTGTTGATATTCTGAAAGGCTGAGTGTGTCAAAGCTGACGTTCACTACATTATTTTGAAGGGTATTTGTATGTAATTCTTTTATGAAATAATGAGAGCCAAAGAGAAGAATGGTAGAGTTGACTGAATCTCTGCTTTTGAGAAAGTCAGAAGGTCCAAGGACTCCACCACTCATCAGTTGAGTGGCTTTAGGGAAGTCACTAGCCTTCTCCAGGTCTCTGTTAACCTATCTGTAAATTAAAGAAAACAATACCTGTTTCATTACATTGTGATGAGCATTAAATGGGATAACATAAAGTTCTAAATTCATGGGAAAACTAACAAACTCTAAACAGGGAAGAAGAGGATGTTAGGGAACATTTAAAGAAGCGGTGAAATGAGAATCGGACTATGGAGGTGAGCAGACTTTCAATAATTGGGCTGTCCTTACTGCAGTGTGGCCCAGCATATCTTTTAAAAAGCTCTGGGATGCAGGAAGATCAGACTGTCTCCTCTTCCCCTTTCCATTTCTATGACAAGGAGACCAGAGGAACTAAGACTGACTATCCCCCTCCAAAGGCTTCAAGTTGCCTAATGTGAAATTTCCTCTTCAAATGTGACTCTTTGTCATAACTTAATCTCTCCAGGGCAAAAATATTTGACATTTGAAAATACAAGAAAGTTATACACAATTTCCTCATTTTGGACATTGGTTTTATGGCAGCCCAGACTGGTGTCATTTCAAAGGCTTCCTCACTCACATGACTGGCATTAATGCTGGCTGTCATTTGGTACCTCAGCTGAAAATTTGACTGGAACATCTGCATGTGGTTCATGCATGTGGCCTGGGCTCCAAGGAAACAGCTGGTTTCCATGAATAAAGCTCTGAGAGAAACAGATGGAAGCTGTATTGCCTTTAATAATCTAGCCTTGGAAGTCCCATAACATCATTTCTACCATGGTCATAGGACTTCCTAGATTCAAGAGGAAGGAAAGCTCTTCATTTTTCTTTCTTTCTTTCTTTTTTAATATCTCCAGCACACAGCTTTGAGGAAAGCACTTCTTAATAGAAATGAGTCAATGCCACATTATTAGATGAGTGTACAAGATAAGAAAGCTGGTTGCAGACATCTTGGAAAATACCATCTGCCTCAGTTTGGCATGGTAAGTAATATTAGTGTATTTTCTCTGAGTGTAAAATATAAAATTCTTGGAACATTGTAAGAACCTAATACATATCAATCACCTTATATATTTAATATGCAATAAAGTAATCATTTGTGCATTGTGTACTCATATTTGCTTATGTTTGATTCTAGTCTTGTATCATGTCTTGTATCACAGTGATTACACTGCATTTATTTTTTAAATTGCATTTTTGTTATATCATTTACACATTGCTGTTATAATGTTGTATGTAAAACAACCACAAGACTTCAGTGACATATAATAAATGTATTGCTCAAATGTCTGGGGTTAGGAAAGAATTGGCTAGGCACAGTGGCTGATCTTGGCTGGGTCTGCTCACATATTTGGCTATTGGCTGGCTGGTTTGTGAGGCAAATGCTGTGACTTGGCTCTGCTCCAGCTGTAGTGATGTGCTGGTAAAGTGCTTTTCAATGAAAAAAAAAAAAAAAAAGAGTGGTGAGAGTGGAAGCCCTGATTTGTAGCATTTGCTCATTTCTCTGGTTTCAAGCTAGCAGTGGTTGAACAGCTGGCTCATGAAATTTGTGAATATTTAACAATGAAGTCGTGCAAGGCTATACAAATCAATTCAAGCACACTGCTATAAAATACCTCTCCCTCCAGAAGACCAGCTCTAGCCTGCTGTCATGGTGATGGCAGAGGTACAAAAGGGAAAGCTCCAATACACAAGCCCATTTCAACCTTGGGTCATGACTGCCACTTTCCATTAGCCAAAGCAGGTCACGTAGTTGATCCACGTGTCAAGAGGTATGATGAGCTTCTCTTCTCACGAAGAGGGGGCCATGCAAAGTACAAATGGTAAAGGCTTTAGACACAGATTTCAACACATCCTTGTAACCCATCATACTGAAGATTCTCATATTTTGTTTAAAGAATGTGCTTTTAATACTTGTATATTAATTTTAAAACTGAGGCAAAACATACCAAAAGTAATTTCATTATTTGACAATGGATACTCTGAGAAATCAGTATGATTTGCTAACTCTTGGATTTGGTGAAATCAGCTTGTCTGAATTTTCATTATGATTAGCACATACTTTCTCTTACTGATATGTATTTGTACACATGCAAGAAAATCTATAAGTAACTTAGAAAATATATATGTTATTTTTTTTAGCCTGAGAGAGTACAATTTTGTTCCAGGTTTGAGAAAATCTTTCTTGGCAGCCAGTCTTCTTGTGATTGATTAGAATTCAGGAGAGATAGTGAGAATGTTGGCATACCTAATAAAAAGAGAGAGAATCTGGGACTGCTTTCAGAGGAATAAAAATAATGATGGTTCATGGAGGTACTGCTTGTCCTCATTTAGGGTTGGATTATATTCTGGTGTTTGTAAACTTAACAACTCTTGATCACTGAAACTCTAATAAAATCTAGATTTTCCCCCAAAACGTGCTAATGATGCCAATGTCACTTTTACCTGGCAAAGAACCAGGAATTAATTCGGAGAGTAGAATTTATTTTCTGAACTGGGACCTAAAACATATAACCTCACCATTAAGTTTGAGGGTACTTGATCAATTACAAAAAACATTCTTGCTGCTGCTGTGACCCTAACAGATCCATAAGTATTTGAATGTGGCTTTTTCTTCACCTTTCTGCTCTCTTTGATCTTACTTTTCAACCCTTAAAAAACAGAGAAATTTCTTCCTGCAATGCACGAGGAAAGCAAGGCTTTACTTTATAATATGGGTTTAACTAAAGGACTTGTCAAACTGAATGGAATGCAGAGTGATTCAAATGTTCTGACAAGGGCATAGAAAGCAAAGAACAGCACTCTGTGGTTTGTCAAAAAATCATCTAAAGAACACTTCAACTGTTCCTACTGGGGAAAAAAAAGTGTATTATGAATCACAAATCCCTTCTGTTTATACTATAATATAAGCCACCTCCAGATGAGAGCATAATGAATTAAATAAGATCTCTTTTCATAATAAATAATAGGTTGATACTTAGAAGATGTTTCCATCAAAGCATCTTAGGAAGTTTTATTTGCGTTAATTGACTCAGCAGTAATTACACATAGAAAGGCTGGTGCTATTAGTTTTCTTACTGTGTGTTCCTGAATTTTATTTCTTCCCCAATTGATGCATTATATTTTTGTAAGTTACATCAGAATTCTGATAATTCAATAATAGAATTCAAAAGATATAACTGATATAAAGTATTTAATTAAATTGCAATGGCAGAATAATTGCAGGATTTACAATATGAATCAAAATTTTTTTCACTAGGTTTACTTTTCTTCCCAAGATTCCTTTTGTTTCTTTGTCATTTTATTTAATCATGCTGTTTATGAAATAGTTATTATTGAGTAATTGGTGCCAAATGATGCTATTGAGAATTCTACTTTTCTCTCAAGATCAACAAAGGTCCTGCATCCTTAGGAAGACTTCCTTATGTAGTTCAATCTTTATTTTGTTTCATTTGTGAGACTGCATCTATGATGGGCCTTAAAATTATATTTAATTTATTTCAAAGGTTGACATCTCTTAATTGTTCTTAAACTAGAGTGCGATTTTATAAAGCTATTCAAGGTAGTTCTGATTTTTGCTTTTGGCTTTGGTAGAAGCTCATTCCTGACTGATGTTCCCACAGAGAACGACGATAAATTGATAAAATATTCTGAAAAAAAAATTGTTTGAAGGCATTAGAAATTTTCCATTTCTCCAAGATCTGAAGGGCTAAACTTTCTGACAGAAGCAAAGTACAGATAGGGGAGCTTGCCACTTGCTGTATTTTTCCTGGCAGCATATTCAAATTCTACCTTAATGACTCAAGAGCTGAGTAGAACTCTGGGCAGTCTAACAGGATGTGGGAGACAACAGTTAGAGTTCAGATCCTGCCCAGGCAGGGGAGCCAAGGTAAACATCCAAAGATTTCATTGAGGGGTCGCTAAAGCCCTTCATTCATACATTAATTGTAAAAAAGCATTCCTCAAGAGTATATTCAATTTTTAATTAGTCCAATCCTTGAAAGAAACTATAGCAAACTATCCCTAGTTCAAGTTTATTTAAGAAACAGCTTCCTAAAAAACAACAATAATCAAGAAAATATGGTACTGGCATAGATAGATTTATAGGTCAATGAAATAGGGTTAAGATTCCAGAAATATTTACTTATTCCACAAAATGAAACAGCTGAGGAGGAGAGTGGCAATCTAAATAACATATAAAATAAAATAAAATATCCAATCTGAAGCAGGGGGGATAAGAGGAAACAAAACATCAAAATGTGCACAATAGAACAAGCGCATGTGGAAAATAAAGGTCTGATATAAGGCAAAAAGCAGTGTTTTTCTGCTCTCACCCTCAATACAACTCAGAATACTTCTGTTACCAGATAATGTGGGGTTTTTCCCTACATACAAGTAATTCTTCCACAGATTCTCCAGGAGACACTAGCCGAGTGTCCTCTAATTCAATTCGATTCTGACACAATCTATGTAGAGACAGCATCAGATCCTAGATTGAGGGCTTAGTCCCCCAAAACTTCCCCTTGCTGAGACAGCTAGGTGGGAAGGCCTCCATGGTAAAACTCTAACTGGCCTGTGCACTGGGGTGGAGCCACAGAAGTTCATGCCATTTGCAGCAGGGAGGAACCTGGCCCCTCCTCTTCCCAAGTGGAACCTGGAATTTAAACTGCAAGGCAGGAAGTGCACCAGCAGGAGCTCTGGCTTTGTGGAAGGTCTCTGTTTCCCCTTTTCTTTCATTTTACTCAATAAACCTTACCCTGGTCACTCTTCAAATTGACTGCAAGCCTAAATCTTCATGGCCGTGTGATAAGGACCAGTCGTTAGCTGAACTAAGGAAAAGTCCTGAAATATTTTTGGTGCCCAAAGTGGGACTTGAAAAGTGGTGAGTGAAATGGGGACTCAGAATCTCTCACTGTCACTTCTAAGCCTTTTCATTCTCGGACTTCTGTGGATAGGGGAAATAGTGCCCCCATCCCCATTGCTCCCGGGAGTCTGGAAGGTCAACCTCAGTCTCCATGGCTTTTTCCTTCCTTTTTCAAGAGTAACCTGCAAGCAGCAGCTCACTATCACCCTCCCCTCCCTGCCGGGACTGGGCCACATGGCCCAGGGAATCCTGGGTGGCTGGCTGGTAGTCCCTGCCATGAACTGCCCAATACTTCCTCTTCTCCAGCCAAGGGGTTCAACTCCATTGGACAGTAATTAAACTAATCTCCCTGGTGGAGGAGCCACTTGCATGAGAATAAGAGGTTCTTCCCCAGGCATTTTAAAACTGTTCTTCTTTTCTTTTCTCTTATACACTGCATCAGCAATTAACTTTTAAAGTTTTTTTTCCTTTAAGAAGATGGTTCACTGGGCTAGGAAATATAAGGATCCCTGTTTATATTCTCTGTAAAGTTTTGGTTGTGAAAAAGGGTGTTCTGGGGACTGGGCTTTCTCTGGCCTGTCTGTGTGTTTTGTATAATGTCTGCAAAAAAAGCTTTAATTAATTAGGCCTAAAGAAAGACAAGCCCTTGGATCAAATTTTTTTAAAGGGAAGATAAAAGCTGTAATACCTTTCAGTTCCCATGATTTTAACCTTTGAGAAATAAAAACAGCCTTAAAGATTATTGGTAAAATGCAGGTGTCATTAAAATGTAAATAGTTGGACTAAATTCTGCAGGTCAGATGCAAGGTTTGCTAATGGTCTTAAGGTTACAAACTGCTTTTTGGTTTTGATAACTATTTGACTTGCCAGCTTTACAACTGGTAAGGCCTGTGGACATATGAAACTAACCATGCCCTTAATTATGCTGGAAAAGTTAAACCTTGGCTACACTTAGGACACAATTAAAACAACCTTCCAGGTTTTACATTAAAGTTAAAAATTGCTGAGTTACCATTATAACATGTAATTGACACTACTGGAAATAGATTTACATGCATGGTATCTAAGAACAGTAAAATGTGGTTTTTTTTTGTAAAAGGTTATGAGAAGGCATGGAAATGTAAATTTTTGCCTAGGGTTAAAGGATTATTTTGAGTTAGATATAAAACACTGGAGGTTCAAACAAGTGGTGGAAAAATTTTTGAAATTAATCTTGCAAAAGAGGTTCTCCATGTGAACATATTGACTAAATTCTGAAAGGATATTGTATTAGTCCATTTTCACACTGCTGATAAAGACATACCCCAGACTGGGCAATTTACAAAAGAAAGAGTTTTAATGGACTTACAATTCCACATGGCTGAGGATGCCTGAAAATCATGGCAAAAGGCAAGGAGGAGCAAGTCACATCTTACATGGATGGCAGCAAGCAAAGAGAGAGCTTGTTCAGGGAAACACTGTCTTCTAAAGCTATCAGATCTCATAAGACTTATTCACTATCGTGAGAACAGCATGGGAAAGACCTGACCCCATGACTCAATTACCTCCCACCAGATCCCTTCCACAATATGTAGAAATTAAAGATGAAATTTGGTTGGGGACACAGGCAAACCATATCAGAATTGTTTGGTTTTTCTGTAATTGAGCATTGAAATAAAAGCACAATGAGGTTTGCTTAAGGCATGAATATGCTCTTTGGCAAAATTTGTAAGGTGTTATAAAGGTTTTTGCTTCTTTAAAATTTGTGAGCCATCATTTTGGCAAAATAAATCTGGAATTGTATTTTATAATATCAAGTGCTTTAAACATATTAAACAGGTTTCCTAAAATCAAACTTCAGTTTCAAAACTGTCTTTCCTAATGCCTGGATTTTTGGATAGTTCAGAGGGCCCCTAAAACTTCCAGAAAAGAGAGGTAAACAGGATTATTAGACATATTTAAGTGTGTGAAATTGCCAAAATGATGTACAGTCTTTTTAGGTTATATTTTTGTGAATAATGCTAATATACGTTCCAAAATTTACTGGGATTTCTAAAATTCTAATGTCTGAGTATATGCTATCAATCATAATTAAGGTTGTTATGTTAAGTTATTGTTAACTACAAAGGTAATGAGACTTCTTTGTCAATTATGTTTCTAACTGTAACTACCCTGGACATTTTGTTATTCACAGACAATTGTTGTCTTGTTTTAATCCTTTTCAAAAGATGGTTTATATTAAGCTATAGGACTCTGACAGGAACTCTCAAATACACATTCTGATAACTTTGAAAATTGTGATATTGGAATAAAGAAAAATGTAAAGGACTCATGAATAGCTAAAATGTTCATGAATAGCAAGCAAAACAATGGTTAACTAAATAAACTGAACTCAGGAAACTGAAGCAATTCTTTTTAATCTTTGCTTAGATTATTTCTGATTCTTGTTTTGTTTTTCAGAATCAAGGAACTTATTTTGAACTGTTTATGGCCTTTAATAATTGAGTAAGGTATACTCTTGTGAGCAAGATTTGGAGTATATTTGTTTTTCTCTGCCTAGTTTCTCTAGAATTTGGAAACTATCTGTGAGTATTCTTAACTTATAGCAATATGGTTGTTTGCATCAGTGCAATAAAAATTTATTTGTCTTTTGCAACAGGACACAATTGGAGAAATTGTTTATTTTACCAAGGCTTTAACTGGAAGGGTTTACTTTCCTTTAAGGAGTCAATCTCGACTTGCAGAGATGTTAAAAGCCCCATGGGAGACTGGCCTCATATTTTTGCCTAAGCAGTCCCAGTACAGGGTTTCTGATCTGTGGTCAGTAAAGAATGTCACTTTCTAGGAGGTCCAGGATCTCCAAGGTCATTTTGAGACCATAAGAGCAGAGGTTCACCCAACTTACAGGTATTTGAGGATACAAACCCATGGCTGGGCTCAGCTTTAAAAGGTCTTATCTGAGATTCCTTGTGGAACAGAGTTCCATCAAAGCCAATTCAAAAGGCCTATGTAGAAACAATTATTCTTGTTGCACTTTATGTATATAATCAGGCCAAGTATAAGACTAAAGTCTATTTTGCAAACAACACAATCTTATCATGATTTGTTTTTTAAATGAAAATTAGGACTAGAGAGAGAGAAATTATGTTCCAAAACTTAATATACATTTCTCATTAAAATCTAAATTCATTAGTTGTTTTTAAGTTTTTGCCTACATTGTTAGACTAACCATGCTTGTTCCTGTGAACCAACCAGGAATCTCCAGCTGCAGCTCAGATAGAACAAGAGGGATGGGTAATGTAAAAATTCTGGATCAATATTCTAGTTCTGAGCAACTATCTTGCAAATCCTGCCAGGTAATTGGAATAAACAGGGTGCCCATCACCCAGAGGTTTCTTTTTCGGAAAGTAAGACCAAGGGAAGTAATCAAAGCTAAGCACAATACACCTAAATTCTAGCAAGCATAACTATAGACACCGGTTATCTGGGTATGTCACAACTTATCTTTTTCTCTCCCTTATTAGAAGAGGACTCAATTCCACAGCTTCACCTTAGCATTCAGCTATAAGGAGTCCATGCAACCCCCCTGACACATATTTTTTTGTCCCAACCTCAATTCCAAGCTTTGCCTTGAAGCCCTAGGGAGAAAACTGGATCTGAGGGATCCAGAGGAAGATGATAACAGAAGTTAAAAAGCACAGTGCAGGTGAGTGTGACTGATTCATGCAGATTAAGTCAAGCTCAAGCTTCCTGTTTCGTGGATAAAGGCCACATTAGTATCCATGTCATAGGTAAGGTCAAGGGAACTCCAAGGCTACTGACAGTAGATGAGAAAGAGACATGGATGAGATTGAATAATTTCTATACTCTAAGTCTCCTGCTTCACGGGTGCAAACTACTTTGGTACTCATGGCAGCAGCTGCCAATGTCACCAGGGCTCAGGAATGTAAAGATGGAAGGAAAGAGGACACTCTTCCCTCTCTCCTTCATGTACCCCAGGTATCTGCTAGGAAGAAAAGCGAACCAGGGATTCCTGCTCCCCTTTTTCTATATAAGTAGCCATTCATCTTCAGTCTGTACCCTTTTTGAATGCATCGTGAACTCCTGGGACTCCTTTTAAAAAAAGCTACTTTTTTCCTCTCTTCTCCTTGGATCTGTCTTCACAGATAATTAATTGTGTCTCTGTACTACAAAACACTCCCCTCAGATGCATCTTCCAAACTGGGAAAAGTTAATTTCCCAAACCTTAAAATGGTTGGCTTAGGATTGGGCTCAGGGAGAAGGAACTCAGAAGCCCAACGTGCTGGCAAAAGGGTAAAGTTTTTTGCCAGTTGGGCTTCTGGCCTCCTCTCCCTGAACAAACTGGCAAAAGTCCTTGGGATTTTTGAGCTGTCCTTACTCCTCCCCTTGTCTCATTTTGATACATGTTTTCTAATAACCAGATTTGTGCGTTCTGGCCTTCAGGCCATCAAACTCTAAACAGTCATGCAACTAGAGCTGCTGATGATGGCACCTACTGCACTTCTGCTCAAAACCCTTAAATAGGCCTCTGAGGGAGCTCTGATTGCCATTTTCCAAAACGATGCCTCTTGTCAGCAGGAAGCAGTTAAGATTCATTTTCATCCTCATCCTTACTCTAACTGCAGTTAGATGTACTTTTTTAAAATTTTATTTATTTATTTATTTATTTTTTTTTTTTGATGGAGTCTCACTCTGTCTCACCCAGGCTGGAGTGCAGTGGTGCAATCTCAGCTAACTGCAAACTCCACCTCCCAGGTTCAAGCCATTCTCCTTCTTCAGCCTCCACAGTAGCTTGGATTACAGGTGTGTACCACCATGCCCAGCTAATTTTTGGATTTTTAGTAGAGATGGAGTTTCGCCATGTTGGCCAGGCTGGTCTCGAACTCCTGACCTTAAATGATCTACCCATCTCGGCCTCCCAAAGTGCTGGGATTACAGGACTGAGCAACCACACCCAGCCTGTACTTCTTTAAAGTGGGGAATGAGACACTCAGGTGGGAAAGACTCACTGGCAAAACTCCAACTGACCTGCACACTGGGGTGGAGTCACAGAAGTTCACACCATTTGCAGTGGGAAGGAACTGGGCCCCTCCTCTTCCTATGTGGAACCTGGGATCTAAACTGCAATGCAGGAAGTCCAACAGCTGGGACTCTGGCTTTGTGGAGGGTCCCTGTTTCCCCCTTTTCTTCCTTTTCACCCAATAAACCCTGCCCTGCTCACACTTCAAATTGTCTGCGAGCCTAAATTTTTATTGCCATAAGACAAGGACCCTATCTTTAGCTGAAATAAGGAAAATTCCTGAAACACTACTACTTCAGATGCAATTATAAGCTCCAGGTTCTGGCTCGTGCTTTCAACCGACAGGCTATAAATTGGGTTCTCACTACCTCCTCCTTGGGTTTGATTAGTTTACTAGAACAGTTCAGAAAACTCAGGGAAACACTTTACTTACATTTATTCATATATTATAAAGGATGTTACAAAGGACACAGATGAACAGCCAGATGGAAGAGGTGCATAGGGTGAGGTACAGGAGGAGGGGCATGGAGCTTCTATGCCCTCTCTGGGTACACCTCCCTCCAAGAACCTTCACATATTCAGCTACCTGGAATCTACCAAAACTCAATCCTTTTTGGGTTTTATGGCAGCTTCATTAATTAGGCATGATTAATTAAATCATTGGCTGTTAAAGATTTGGTTCTTATCCTTTCTCCAGAGGTTGTGGGTTGGGGCTAGAACTCCCAACCATCTAACCATCTAACTATGCCTTGGTCTTTCTGGGGACCAGTCCCCATCCTGAAGCTATCTGGAGACCTCTAGCCAAGAGTCATTGCATTATCATACAAAAGACACACTTATAAAGTCAGATATTCCAAGGGTGTTAGAACCTATAGGCCAAGAAACAGGCAAAATGGCTAAATATATATTTCCCAATATTATAATATGTAATTAGAAATCTAGTAGGAAAGGAGAGAGATTGTGAAGCAAAATCGTTATTTGAAGAGGTAATGATTGATAGTTTTCCAAAATTGATGGAAAACATTAAGCCATAGATTAAAAATTTACTGTGGACCTCAAGTAGGAAAATCACATCTAAGCATAATGATAACAAAACTGTCATATGACAGAGAAAAAAAGAACATTTAAAAATGACAATGGTGGAGTGAGGGAACATTACCTTCAGTGTAAAAACAAGGAGAGTTACTGTTGAGTTCTCAAAAAAACAGTGGAAGCAAGAAGCAACAGTATACTATTTTAAAATGCTAAAAGTGGGCCAGGTGTGGTGACTTACACCTGTAATCCCAGCAGTTTGGGAGGCCAAGGAAGGATAAGTTTGATACCTGCTGGAGCAACAAAACAAGACACCATCCACAATAAAATAAAAATAAAAATAAAATGCTAAAAGTATATAACTATTAACTTTGAATTCTGTATGAATTACAGATATCTTTGAAATGTGAAGGAGATTAATAGTCTAAAGTCTAGGAGAAACTTGGAAAACTGGCAAATACAAAATATTATACATTTATAAGATCTGCTTCTGTTTTTGTGTCTGTCTCTATGTCTATATGTGTCATGTGTATGTGATATTTCATTACCAAATCATATAATAGAGCTCTAATCAATTGGCTTAAGGAAAAAATTGAGTGCTTAAATCAAATGTTTTATCAGAAAAATAACAGTTAGCTCAAATGTCTTTTAGTTCATGTGACTTTGGTAATCTTTGGTAAATAAAACTAGCTTCACAATTCTCTTCAGTAATTTAAAATCTTAAGGTCGTGTCATGTTAAATGAAGTAGTTATAGGGTTTTCACTAGAAATTAGGGTTACTAAGAGTTAGAATAGTAGTTAACACATGTAGGCAAAAGAAAGTCAAAGGATTCATTCTAGGAAGGTAAAAATGTTTGAATAGTTTTTAACAAATAACGTAAAAAAATTCATAGGGGTGAAGCTAGGAGGAAAAAGAAAAAGGGAAAGTCCTTTTCCTTTCTCAGCAGGGTGATAATCTAGATTGTGTGAACTCCAAAATCTGAGACAGGTCTTAGTCAATTTACAATGTTTATTTCCCAAACTTATGGAGATGCACCCATGACACAACCTCAGGATGTCCTGACTACATGTACCCAAGGTGATCAGAGCACATCTTGGTTTTATACATTTTAGGGAGGCATGAGACGTCAATCAACATGTGTAAGATGAACATCGATTTGGTCCAGAAAGGTAGGAAAACTCGAAGCAAATGCAGGACAACTCAAAGCAGGGAGGGGGCTTCCAGGTCATAGGTGGATAAAAGACAAATGGTTGCTTTATTTTGAGTTTCTGATTAGCCTTTCCAAAGGAGGCAATCAGATATGTATTAATCTCAGTGAGCAGAGGTGGGATGACTTTGAATAGAATGGAGGCAGGTTTGCCCTAAGCAGTTCACAGCTTGACTTTTCCCTTTAGCTTAGTGATGTGGGGGCCCCAAGATTTATTTTCCTTTCACAATTGTTATTAAGAAATAGAATGAATAAATAGAAATTAAAAGTGTTAAAACAAAAGTCTTAATACAACATTATTGAGAGTTGGGTGAACCAAAGAGTGCTCCTGCTGGTGCCCCAATATTAAAGGGCCCCAAATCAGTTTTCTATATTTACCTCAGTTTGGAGAAATTTACAAAAAGTTGGAAGGCAAAGATCTCAATGAGAATAGCTGACCAACAATTGCCTAGGGGCAATGTTGAGGCTGGTAAATCAAGATAAGTGTGAAAAAAAGTTAATCCTTTGGCTTAACACCCTGCAGGAAACCCAAATTATTTTTCACAAGAGAGGGTAAAATGGTTTGGGTGTGGAAGAAACTTCCTGGTACCTAAACATTAAAAATGTAAAGATTGATAGGGTTATAAAAGTTGAAATGTTTAAAGAGGTGTTACATAAAGTAGTTGTGACTCCTTTATTTAAATGTTTTAAGAAAATTAATATTGTGTCTAACTGAGATGCTTCTCCTACCTAGTACTGTAAAAGAGAAGGCATATAAATCTGCCCTTTGAGCAAAATGAATTGGACACGCTAAATGGGAACTAGTGAGATTTTCCTGAGCCCATAGACTGTAGAATAGATGCTAGAGTGCTGGTTGGGACAAATCCTCCACCTGACAGCCCTTTGCAGAATGTTTACTGGGGCATCTAGCAAAAGCCTTGTGAGTATCTTCGAGTGATGACTACTGGAACTTTGGACCAGAACATTTCCATATAGGGGGCATTTACTGCTTTGCTATGGGGTGTTAACTGATGCTACCCCTATGCTAATGGAAATAGCAGTGCCCAAAAGAGTTTCATGATAAAATAGAAATAGTATATATAGGATCATTCTACTTGGAGAGTGTAATGAGGAAATACTCATGAGGCTAGAGGCTTTTATTCCCTTAGGACTGACTCTGGAACTGTGTGAGGAGCTGCTGAATTCTACAGTACCTAATCAGCAGCTTTCACCTAACTTATACAGAGAGTCTTGGCTTGTGGACAGCAGTTCCAGTATGAATGGACAACATCCTATTTGGAGGGATGCTACTCTGATTGAAGAAGAGTCAAGAAAACCTTCTTTGTTTGGAGCTATTTATAGCTTAGAGTTGGGGAAAGTATATTTTTGTGAGCAAATTTACCTTTCTATCTACCTGAGTTCTCCAAAATTTGAAAACTATTCATGAGTATTTTTATTTTATGGCAAAATAGCTGTTTGTATAACTTCAGTAAGGATCTGTTTTTTTTTTTTTTTGTAATAGGACACCATTGGAAACACTGATTATTTTTACCAAGGCTTTGACTGAAAGGCATATTTTCAGATATGACCAGATGAGGAATTAAGGTTGACTCTATAAAGCCACCAAAAAGCCCATTGGAAAGACTGGCCTAGTATCTTGTCTAAATGGTTCCCTTACAAGGTTTCTGACCCATGGTGAGTAAAGAATGTTACTTTCTAACAGGCCCAGAAACCTCAAGATATTTTGGGACTTTGCAAAGAGATAAACTAGTACAGTTATTACAAGCATAGTCTAATGGTGAATCCTTGGCTTGGCTTGGCTTCTGGCTTTGAGGTTTTTAAAAAGTCAAGTCCAAAATTTTCTATAAAAGTTCCATCAAAGCCAATGTAAAAAGGAGCCTATCTGGCTAATCACTATTCTTGCTACACTTTATGCAAATAGGCCAAGTAATAATGAAACTAAAATTTATTTTGCAGATAAATTGATGCTACTATGTTTATCCATGGTAAAAATAGAGAAACTGAAGAAAGAAATATTAATATTCTAGCTCTGATCATTTTTTTTTTGAGTTTTTATTTTTTTGCCTACAATTTGGGCTAATTATTTCCTGGATATAAGAAGTCTGAAAAAGAGCTGGGTTTTAATTTTCTTCATGCTTCTTAATGGATGACATACAAATTATCTTTTGATTGAAATCTTTGTGTGCATTATGTATCTACTGTTCAAATTATCAGTGTTAAACGTCTTTTGTTGTTTTAGTTCTCTGAAAATAAAGTCTTGATATTCTGAAGACTAGAAGTGATTCAACAGCCTGTGAATCTCCCTAATTTTGGAGTCTCACTGTGTGAGACAGCCAAGTAAAAGGGGCTCCCCAGAGTATCTCCAGCTGGCCTGCACACAGGGAGGACAGGATGGATCATCAAGAAGTTCACGCTGTTTGCTGTGGGGAGGAGCCTGGCCCCTCCTGTTCCAGGGTGGTTAACTGGGATTTCAGGTGGAGAGACTGTTAGCAGGACCCCCATCTCACTTTGCTGTGTTGTTTTTCCTTTTTCCTTTTTTCCCAATAAATTTTGTCCCCCTCACCCTTCAAACATCTGTGAGCCTAATCTTTCCTGGTCTTGTGACAAGAACCTGGATTTTTTATGTTTTGGTGCCCAACATGGGGCTTGAAAAAGTGTGAGTGAGATGCAAACCAAAAAAAAAAATCTTTTTCTCTTGCTTCTAAGTCTCTTTTCCCTTGGACTTCTTCTGAGGGGAGAGGAAACTGTGCCCCCACTCCCGTTGCTCCTGGGAGTCAGGAATGTCAGCCTTGGTCCAACTCAGCCTTTCCGTGGCCTTTTTGTTCCTTTTATCAGGATGGACAGGTGAGCAGCAGCTCCCCATCAACTTTTGCTCCCTGCAAGGGTTGGGATGCATGGCCCAAGGTCCCCACGTGGCTGGATAGCATTCCCCACCACACACCCAGGAGTCTCCCCGACACCTGGCCAGGGAACCCAGCTCCATTGCACAGCAATTGTAAGCTTTTCTTCCTGGTGGAGGTACCACTTGCGTAAGAGTAAGAGGTTATTCCCCCAGGCATCCATTTCTCTTCCCCATCAGCAAGTAAATTTTAAACAAGGTTGTTTTTTATTTTCCTTTCGGAAGAAGTTTTGCTGGGCCAGGAATGATGAAGATTACTGTTTATGTTTTCTGCAGAGTTTTAATTGTTAGAAAGGAATTGTGAGCTTGATCTTAAGCTGTAGCCAATCTGGTGTGCTTTGCATGTCTTTCTGTATTGTCCATAGCAAACTTTGCTGAAGGACTCCCTCTTGTTTTATGTCATTGGAATAATGGTCTGTAATCCCATGGTGAGGCTTTGTTTAGCTTCTGTGAGGCCCAGATTCATCCTGGCTTAGGGAATGAGTCCCTTCTGGTTTGACATCTGCATGACATTTTCCTATATGTTTATTCCCCTCCCCTCCATGAATAGCCTTGGATTTTCCTTTCTCTAAGACTTTAGTAAAGTTTGAAAGCCAGAAATATTGGCCACTTGGCATGGCTAAAGTCAGATAATAAGGGGGTTAAAAAGACTTTCTTAAGAAGCACTCAGCTTAATTAATCCAAGTTATAGTTATATCCAAGTTATAGTTCAATATATAGAATATATATATAGAATATACATATAGAACTATAACTTGGATATATAGAATATCCAAGTTATATTTATAAGGCCTTTATATTTTCCTTTTCTTGGACCTTGTTTTGCTGGAAAAAGTTTTTTTTTCAGTCAACTGAATTATTTTTCTCAATTTTGCCTTGCCACTTTTAATGCACACATGAGAGGGGAGAGACCTCTGGTTTCCTCATGAAACCCCAGGAATTAAATGCAGATTGGTTCCTCTCCCCATGACAGAAGATCTTATGGGTTTTCGTCTGCCTGTCTGTGTAGTTATATACGTGTTGTTTATGTGATGTTTATAAAATGAGCTCTAATTAATTTGGCCTAAAGGAAGATAAGTGCTTGGATCAAACATTTTTTAAAGGGAAGATAAAAGCTGTGGTACTTTTTGGTTCATATGACTTTAATCTTTGTGAAATAAAAAGAGCCTTAAAGATCATTGGTAAAATGCAGATGTCATCAAAATATAAATAGGTGTACTAAAATATGCAGGTCAGATGCAAGGTTTACTAAGTGTTTTAAGGTTGTAAACTACTTTTTGGGTTTTGAGAATTGTTCAATTTGGTAAGATATGGGTACATATGGGATTAACTACATCTTTAGTTATGATGGAAGGAGTCAAAACTTGGCTGCATCTACCACATAATCAAAACAACTTACTAATTAAAGTTAAAAGTTGCTAAAAATTACCATTATGACATGTAATTGAGACTACTGGAAATAGATTTACCTGAGAGGTGTGTAATAACAGTAAAATGTGTGTTTTTTTATTTAGACAGAGTTTCACTCTGTCACCCAGGCTGGAGTGCAGTGTTGTGATCTTGGCTCACTGCAACCTCTGCCTCCCAGGTTCAAGTGATTTTCCTGCCTCAGCCTCCTGAGTAGCTGGGACTACAGACATGCACTACCATGCCCAGCTAGTTTTTGTATTTTTAGTAGATACTGGGTTTCACCATGTTGGCTAGGCTGCTCTCGAACTCCTGACGTCAGGTGATCCACCCACCTCAGTTGTGCTTTTAATAAAAGGTAATAAGAAAACATAAAAATGTAAATTCTTGCCTAGGGTTAGAGGATTGTTTTAAATTAGATAAGATAAAGCCAAAGTTCAAACAAGTGGTAGAAGGATTGTAAAAATTAATCTTGCAAAAATTCCATGTGTGAACATATTGACTAAATTCAAAAGGGTATTATATGGTTTTTCTGTAAATTAAGCACTGAAATAAAAGCACTGTAAAGTTTTCTTAAGGCACCATTCTGCTGTTCTGCAAAAATTTGTAAAGGGCTGTAGAAGGTTTCTGCTTTTTTAAAGTTTCTGAGTCATCATTTTGTCAAAATAATTTATAGTTATCTAGAATTCTGTTTCATAACATCAAGTGTTTCAGACCTCCAACATATTTAACAGGCTTCCTAAAATCAAACTTCAGTTCCAAAGTTGTCTTTCCTGACACCTGACTTTTCAGATACTTCAGAAAATCCCCTGGAGTATTGAGAAAAGAGAAGTAAACAGGATTATTTGACACTTTTAGTTACATGAGATTGTCAAAATGGTGTTCAAACTTCTTTAGGTTATATTTTAGTGAATTACAGTAATATAAGTTCCAAAACTATATAGAATTTCTAAAATTCTAATGTCTAAGTTTTTGCTATCAATCATAATTAAGATTGTTATGTTAAGTTATTGTAAGCCACAAAGATAATCAGACTTCTTTGTCAATTGTGTTTCTAACTGTAACTACCCTGGACATTTTGTTATTCACAGACAATTGTTGTTTTGTTTTAATCCTTTTCAAAAGATGGTTTATAATAAGCTATAGGACTCTGACAGGTACTCTCAAATACAGGTTTCTGATAACTTTGGAAATTTTGACATTGAAATAAAGAAAAATGTACAGGACTCATGAAGAGTTAAAATGTTTATGAATATCATGCAAAACAAGAGTTAACTAAATGAATTGAACTCAAAAACCTGAAGCAATCTTTTTGACTCTTACTTGGAATATTAGAGATACTTGTTTTATTTTTCAAAGTCAAGGAAACTTGAGCTATTTGTGGCCTTTAATAGTTGAGTAAAGTATACTCCTGTTAACAAAATCTGGAGCATGTTTGCTTCTCTCTGCCTGGTTCCTTCTCTCTGCCTGGTTCCTCTAGAATTTGGAAACTATCTGTGAGTATTCTTAACTTATGGAAATACAGTTGTTTGCATTAGTGCAAAAAGAATATATTTTATTTTGCAACGGGATGCAATTAGAGAAACTGGTTGTTTTACCAAAGCTTTAACTGGAAGGGTACACTTCCCTTTAAGGAGTCACGCTCAACTTGAAGAACTGATAAAAGCCCGTTGGGGCACCTTGCCTTATACCCTTTTCTACACAGTCCTCACACAGGGTTCCTGACCTGTGATCAGTAAAGAATTTCACTTTCTAACAGACCCAGGAGCTCCAAGTTTATCTTAGGGCCTTAAGACGAGAGGATCACCCAACTCACAGGTATTAGAGGACACAAACTCATGGCTGGGCTTGGCTTTAAAAGTTATCTGAGATTTCTTGTGGAACTGATTTCCATTAAAGACAATCCAAAATGTCTTTAGAATGTAGAAATAGTTATTTTTTCTGTACTTTATGCAAATAATCAGTGGATGTATAAAGTCTATTTTGCAAACAAAACGGTCCTATAATTTTTTTTAACAAAAATGAGACTAGAGAGAAAAATTATGTTTCAAAACTTATCATACATTTTTCATTAAATTCTAAACTCATTAGATGTTTTTAAGTTTTTTTCCTATATTTCAGACTAACCCTGCTTGTTCCTGTGAACCAACCTGCAATCTCCAGCTGCAGCTCAGAAAGAACAAGAGGGATAGGTAATGCAGAAATCTGGATCAATATTCTAGTTCTGAGTAATTATTCTGCAAATTCTGCTAGGTGATGGGAATAAATAGCATGCCCATCACCTAGAGATTTCCTTTTTGGGAAAGTAAGACCACAGGAGCTAACCAAAGCCAAGCATCATGCAACCAAATCTTAGCAAATATAACTACAGCCAACAGTAATCTGGGCACGTCAGAAGACATCCTTTTCTCTCCTTTATTGGAGAAGGACTCAATTCCAAGCTTCGGGTAAAAGGAAAGGAAGCTGGATTTAAGTAATCCAGAGTCAGAGATAAGAGAGGTAAAAATGCACAGCACACGTGACCATGGCTAATTCCTGCCGATTAAGCCAAGCCTCCCATTTCATGGATAAAAGTCATGCTAGTATCCATGGCATAAATTAGGTCTAGGGAACTCTAAGGCTACTGACAGTGGAGAGAATAGAAGCATAGGTAAGAGCGGATAATTCCCATTGTCTAGGCCCTCTCTGCTTCATGGGTGCAAGCCACTTCAGGGTGCCATGGGTGGCACCCTGTCGCAGTTGCTGGGAGTTGGCAAAACAAGGATGGAAGAAAGAAAGAGGAATGTCTCATTTTTCCTTTCTCACACACCCTGGGTATTTTCTAGGAAATAGTGTAACCATCCATCTTCAGTCTGTACCCCTTTCGAATGCATCCTGAACCCTTAGGATTCCTTTGAAGAAAATGCCTTCTTTTTTCCTTTCTCCTCCTCTGCCCTTTCTTCACTGATAGGAATGTATCTGTGTACTACAGGATACTCTCCTTAGGTGGATCCTCCAAACTGGGAAAAGTTAATTTCCCAAACCTTAAACTGGTTGGCTTAGGATCGGGCTCAGGGGAAGGAAACCCAGAAGCCTGACATGCTGGCAAAACGGTAATTTTTTTTTTTTTTTTTTTTTTTAACCAGTCGAGGTTTTGGCCTCCCTCTCTCCATGCAAAGTGATATAAGGCCTCTGGATTTTTAAGCTATCCTTACCTCTCCTCTTGTTTCATTTTGATACATGTTTTCTAATGACCCAGTTTGTCTCTTCTCGCCTTCAGGCCATCAAACCCCAAAAGATCATGCAACCAGAGCCTCAAAAAATTGCCCTTTCTGCTAGGGACCCTTAGGCCTCTGAGGGAGCTCTGACTGCCATTTTCCCCAAAACAGCGCCGCCTGTCAGCAGAAAGCAGTTAAGACTGGTCTTTGTTTTTATCCTTACCCTTATTCCAATTGGCAGTTACATGTACTTCTTTAGAGGGATTAATGAGACTGCCAAGTAAAAAGGGCTCCCTGGAGAATCTTCAGCCAGCCTGAGCACTGGGAGAATGGGGTGAAGACTTGGGAATTCACACCATTTGCTGGGGAGAGGAGCCTGGCCTCTCTTGTTCTTGGGTGGTAACCTGGGATTTGGCCAGTGAGGTGGAGAACCCTTTTTCCTTTCAACCCAATAAATTCCACCCTTTTCACCCTTCAAAGTATCTGTGTGCCTAATCTTTCCTGGTCATGTAATAAGTACCTGGATTTTCCTACAACAAATGCACTGCCGATAAAGCTATACAATATTAAGCACCCTCCCTAAAGGCTCAGGGACCATCACAGAAGAGAAGAGCGTGTGACATTGTAAGAGCTGTATTAGGAGGGTGGAGTGTAGTGGTCAAAGCTTCATCTTGGAAGCTACTATGCCATGTTGGCTTCTGGTTAACTCCTGTTCCAGAAAGCCTTTAAAATTTCCAGTTTTATCTATTCTTCCTTGTGTAAGAACAAGTTCCCACCATAAATCCAGCCATTAGGGTCAAGGAATCTCTATGTTATCACAGTTCAATTGTCCTACAAATCCCTTCTCAACCACTCCTTTCCCTTGGTATGTGAGCCCTGGGTCTGGTGGGTAATGGTAGAGGGATCTGCCATCTTGTGTCCACCTGAGACATAAACATGGCTTCTGTTCATAAGTCCCTATTAAATGTTTCTTTCTAAGAAATAAAAGAATAAAAAATAAGATAAATATATCAAAATGATAGATGAATAAATTTAATAAGAAGCTACAACTATTCTTCATTCTGTGACCTAATAATCATGGTATTAGAATTTGTTGTAGAAAAAATGAGATAATTAATAGAAAACATGGATTTATTATCTAATTGGGAGATTTTATCATATCTTCTTAAATAAATGATACAGTAAGTCAACAAAAATTCAGTAGAGAAACTGAGTAGTTGAATAACAGGTAATTAAATTTAAACTAATCTAATATTTGCAAGATACATATTTATTTAAAACTTACATAAAAAACTTACCAAAATTTACTATAGCCTTAGGCGAAAAGTAAATCTCATCAAATTTCAAAAGGTCAAAGTAATTCAGAAAATATTATCTGAAACCGGAAATAAACTAGAAAGAGAAAAACCAAAAACACTTGGAAATTAAGCAAAAGATTATTTATCCATCACAAAGAAGAAACCAGAAAGGAAATAAGAAATAATTTGCAATAATAATAATAAATGACTGTAATGGAAATATGACTCCAAATCTTTGAGATGTAGCTTAGGTAATGTTTGGGGGAAATTTCATGACCTGATTCAAGGTCAATATGAAAAATTGCATATTTTTCTTACATAAATAGAATGTAAAAATAAAACTATTATGTAGATTCCATTTAAAATGTTGAAAATAAATTTAAAATAAAAATAATTTATATGAATAAATTCAATGAAAGATATGCAAAACTACCCTTAAATTACAAAATTTTGAAATAAATTTAAATTATATATTAAATACTTCATGTTACAAAATGTCAGTCTCGTTAAATTGATCTCAATTAATTGCAGTCTTTTTTTTTTTTTTTTGAGACAGAGTCTTGCTGTGTCGCCCAGGCTGGAGGGCAGTGGCGTGGTCTTGGCTCGCTGCAAGCTCTGCCTCCCGGGTTCATGCCACTTTCCTGCCTCAGCCTCCCGAGTAGCTGGGACTACAGGTGCCCACCACCACACCCAGCTAATTTTTTGTATTTTTAGTAGAGATAGGGTTTCACGTGTTAGCCAGGATGGTCTCGATCTCCTGACCTCATCATTCACCCGCCTCGGCCTCCCAAAGTGCTGGGATTACAGGCTTGAGCCACCGCGCCTGGCCATTAATTGCAGTCTTGATGAACATTCCTGCAGAAATTTCTTGCAGGTATTTACAAGCTAATGTTACAGTAGGTAGATAGACATAAGGCAGGCAGGAGAGGGTTCCCCTCACCCACACCAGTAATGTCAGGTGACCATCAGGTGATGCTCAGGAAGTTGTTAACTGTCTCACTAAAATAATGATTGGTCACAGCCAGGGAAAGGCAGTGTCCTTTGGTATCAGCAGCTTCCTGGTGATCAGCAGCTTCCTAATATGAGCTCAGGAGTTGGGTGCGTGGGCTCAAGCATGTGCATTAAGAGTTTAACTGGTATATGACCTGCTAGAAACATTTGACTGGTAAGGGAAAAATGCCTCAAGGGAACATACGGACAGCTCCAGTAAACACACTCTGCATACTTCCCTCCCAAGCACTAGCAGGCCACTGAGCATGTGGACAGCCTACCCTGAAGGAAGAATCAGGGGAGAAGGGACACAAGACGCTGGAAGTATAAAACTTCAAGTCAGCAGGTCAAACTGCACACTTGATTTCTCAAGTCGCCCGCTTGGCCCTCTTCCACATGTACTTTACTTCCTTTCATTCTTACCCTAAAACTCCTCAGTAAGCTTTCACTCCCGTTCTAAAACTTGCCTCGGTCTCTCCTCCTCGGTCAAATTTTTTCTTCTGAGGGGGCAAAAATTGAGGTTGCTGCAGACCCCTATGAATTTGCTGCCAGTGACACTAATTCTAAAATCTGTAAGAAAACAAAAAAGACCAAGAAAACATAATCGGTGTTAGTGAAGAAAAATATTAAAAGAATTTAGTGTACTATCAAGAATGATTAATGAAATAATAATAAAAACATTAATTAATCAACATACAAGGGGAACAAAATAAGCCCACACACATATGAAAATAAGATTTACAAAAAAGGTGATACTGCTGAGTAGTGGAGGAAAGACGATCTTTTCAGTAAATGGCATTAGGTCAATTGAATGTCCATATAGCAAAAAATAAATCTTGAGCCACCTTCACATTGTAAACCATAATTAATCTCATGTAGACTATATATATAATCTTACAGTAAAATAATACAACTTCTAAAGAGTAATACACGAAAATAACAACGTGAGCTTCGCAAAAGATTTTTTAACAGGACATAAGTAAGTACACATGAACAAAAGATTGAAAAATGTAGACAATATTAAAATTAAGAAAAATATATTCCTGAATTTCAAGGATGAAAAGTTAATATAAATAACATGAAAAAGAATAATCATAGGCTTATCTCCATAGATTCAGAACAAACTTCTCTTAAAATTCAACACTAATTTATAATAAAAGTGCTTTGAAAACAAGAAATGCAGGGTAATTTCTCTAATATCAGAAATATCTAAAACAACAAATATTCATAATCATGAAATATTAATAATGTTGTTTCTAGCATTGGAAATAAGACAAGAATGTCTGTTTTCATAAGAGAGTGTATGTCTGCAATCTCCACTTTTTTTCAGCCTTATGCTGGTGATCCTAGTGAGTACACTAGCCAAAAAATAAAAATAAAAATCAATTTTTTAAGAATTGCAAAAAAAAGAAATAAAACTGTCACTATTAGCAGAAAACATTTGAGTGCACCAAGAATATCCAAAATAATCTACAGTCAACCTATTAGAAGTCATAAGTGAGCCAGCATCTGGAAAGCAGAGTCTTTCCACATTATGACAACACTTCCATTCTTCTTTCCAGTAGCTTATTATATGAAACACAAATGCCATCTCTCTGGATACCTCGTTGACCTAAACTGTGCCTTGCCTTTTTTACATTGAGCATGCCATATTCATCATTCTTTGGGGCCATCTGATCAAACCTATCTCTAAACAAACATCTGTGTTCTCTTTATCATATTGTCCCTAAATGCATCCACATAACCATGTGACTCTGTCTTCTACCCTGTAATTCTTTATCGGATCATTCACATGACACTAGATTTGTATCAATATTTTCTAGCTTAGCAATAAACTGGAAACTCCTTGAAAGCAGGGAACACATACTGAACAAATTTGTTTTCAATTATGTCTTTTAAGCTTGATATACTCAAAAGATATTGATCAAATTAACAAACAAAACAGCTTACTAAAAAGAAGTGCCGTAAAATGACATTTTGACAATTTTTTTTTTGTACTGCAGCTTTTTCTCTGTTTGAACAGCTTGTCTGACAATCTATATAAACACCTTGCCCCAACTCCTTGTTCCTAAATCCAGATAGCTAGTCATGGACAATCCCTTTAATCAATCAGTTTGCAACTCAAACAAGTAACAATCTGGATGATCTGAAAGAAAGAACAAAATGGGCTTTCCCTGGGCACAGCTGGCATGATGTACAGGGAGTCAGAAGATGTTCTTCACTGTAATAATTATTTTGACTCTTACTGAATGGCTTAAACTCCCTGGGTATCATTCACAATCTATTTTTGTCTGTAAGAATCTTAACCTTCCCTTTGATTGAATTTCAGGTATAGTACAACACTGGATGAAAATCAGTAGGAAATTAATATTCAGACAGCTATTAAGGATGTTAAAATTAACAGTATTATTATTAAAGTTGGCATGATAATTTATACCCAGGCCATATAACTACATTTTTGCCTTTCCAGCTGCATAATGTTAGGACTCACTTTGGATTTCCAGCACAGAGTATTATGTCATAAGCCCTGAGTCATTCAAAAACACCTGATGAGTACGTTCTATGTCAAGGAAATATACGAGCACTGTTGAGACACAGTGAACAAGGCAGACAGATTATTTGACCCCATGATGTTTACAATTTAGTGCTATAAATATTTTTATAAGTTAATAATGGGTCCAAGCTATTAACCCCTACAGTGGTTTATCATCTGAGACTATATTTTACAGTCTGTACTGTGTCTTAAGAATATTATATTTCATTATTTTACTTCTCTCAAAATGCTGAGGAGAGATTTCTTTTATTTAATTCATATTTTTCTCCTCGTCTTAAAATATATTCAAAATAATTTAAATATCAAGTTAAGTTCAGCAATTCTGGAATATCTATAAATGTTTTTTTTGTTTTTTTTTTTTTTGAAATTTATTTATTTATTTATTTATTTATTTTTTATTATTATGCTTTAAGTTTTAGGGTACATGTGCACATTGTGCAGGTTAGTTACATACGTATACATGTGCCATGCTGGTGCGCTGCACCCACTAACTCGTCATCTAGCATTAGGTATATCTCCCAATGCTATCCCTCCCTCTTCCCCCCACCCCACAACAGTCCCCAGAGTGTGATGTTCCCCTTCCTGTGTCCATGTGATCTCATTGTTCAATTCCCACCTATGAGTGAGAATATGCGGTGTTTGGTTTTTTGTTCTTGTGATAGTTTTTTACAATAAACAGACTCTTCAATTTTGATTTGAGGAGAACTTTATGGTCATAATTATTTTACAAATAAGAAAACTGATTATATTATATTCCATATTCCAACAGAATACCAACTTTACAGGAATTAGGAATTGGGCGAATGTTTATAAAAATAAAATGGAAATTGCATTTCTAATTCAAAGCCATGATTTACCTCTGAAAAGGTAAATAAGAAAAATATATAAGAAGGAAAGTGTAAAAGGGACTAAGATTCATTTGAAAAATTTTAGTTGTCAAATTACTTGAAGACCTTTCATACTGTATTTTTTAATTATATCAACTGTTCTTGCATTTCATGATGTATTTGACACCACACAATATGACATGTCAAAAGCAATATCACAAGTGGAAAACAGAGACAAGGCTGACTTAGGGCCTCTCAACTGCAGGACTTGTATGTGTGTGTGTGTGTGTGTGTGTGTGTGTGTGTGTGTGTGTGTCCTACATTGTTTAACATCTTCAACTCTTTCAAATATTATCAACAATAATTTATTAACTTACCTCTAAAGTTGGTTTTTGATTTTTTTCTTCTAATTTTCCTACAGTATCTCTTGGTTTGTAATCATCCACTAGCTCATCTTGCCCTCTGCCCAAATAGAGCCAATTTGTCAAGACAGGAATTGCATAGATAAAGAGTTTAATACACGCAGACCTGGCTAAATAAGCATCTTGAGTTCTATTATTACTCAAATCAGCCTCTCTAAAAATTTAGAGGCTGGAGTTTTTTAAAGATTTGGTGGGCAGCAGGACTAGGGAATGGGAATGCCTATTGGTTGGGTTGGTTGGGGACAAATTCATAGGGAGTAGAAGCTGACTTCTTGCGCTGAGTCAGTTCCTGGGTGGGTGCCACAAGACAAGATGAGCCAGTTTACTAGTTTGGGTGTTACCGCTGATCCATCAGAATGCGGGGTCTGAAAAATACCTCAACTACCAATCTCAGGAATTAAAATAGTAACGTTATCCACAGGAGCAATTGCGGAAGTTAAGGATCTTGTGGCCCCTGGCTGCATGGTTCTCAGGCAAGGAGGGGATTTGTTTTGGGAAAGGGCTGTTACCATCTTTGTTTCAAAGTTAAACTGTAAACAAAATTCCTCCTATGGTTAGCTGGGCTTATATCCAGGAATGAACAAGGGCAGTTTGGAAGTTAAACGCAAGATGGAGTCAATTAGGTAAGCTCTCTTTTACTATCATAATTTTCACACTGTTATAGTTCTTGCAAAGGCAGTTTCAGCTTGAAAAAAAATTAAGAAGTTTATAAAATTAACATTATCTTAGTATGTGACCTAAGAAAACCTTCAAATCACTTTTTTTAAATGTAACTTTAAACATTTTCAAAACGTTTTAAAATAAGTAATTTTAGTATGTGAGAGAAATATGTTGTAATTCAGTTTCCACAGGCTAAATTATTTCCCCAAATTATAACTAGAATTTCCAAATCAATTGCTTCTCAACTTGGCAATCAAGTGGATGCCCAAGCATATTCTGAAAGGCTGTTAATGTCTCTAAAGTTTTAATCAGTGCTTTATTTGTAATGATGGCATATATTATGAGTGTAATCTGCATTGTCTAGGTACATTTGTAACGCAATACAGTTACTCAGTTTTAGTGCGTTTATTTGCATCTGGACCTGGGACAACATTTTCACCCAGTGAGACCCCAATTATCTCAGTAGTAGAGTATCTGATGGTTACAATAAATTTACAAGGATAATTGCAATGAGTATGGTGGTATGGCTTACCCTGGTAAAGGCATGTGGAGATAAGGAAAAACTGCCATGTTTTAGGTAAATAAGCTTTTGGACTTTCTTAGCAATAATTTCTGAATATTTAATAAAGTGCTTATGTTTCTAATGTTAGTAATTTTATTATATTACCATTCATTACATATTTTAATAAAGTTGCAATATTAACAACAATAACAAAAAATCACAAAGTTATCAAGTAAACTTCATTTAAAATGGCATTCAGGAATTGCTTACTGGTAGAGTTTGGTAAAATCTGACATCTGATTTTTCCCAACAATTAAACAAAACCTTAAAGTTATTGGTAATATTTATACAAAAAAAAACCCTTCTCATTCTCAGAATAGGTATTCTTGATATATTTACATTTCAAATTATACTACAAAGCTATAGTAACTGAAACAGCATACTACTGGCATAAAAAAAAACAGACACATAGACTGATGGAACAAAATAAAGAGCTTAGAAATAAATCTATATACTTCTAACACATTCAACAAAGACATGAAGAGCATACATTGGTGTAAGGACATCCTCTTTAATCAATGGTACTCGGAAAACTGTATATTTATTGCAGAAGAATAAATCTCGATCTCAATCTTTTACTATATACAAAAATTAACTAAAAATGAATTAAAGACTTAAATGTAAGACCTGAAACTATGAAACTACTAGAAGAAAACATTGAAAAAATGCTACAGAACATTGATCTGGGCAAAGATTTTTTGAGGTAAGCCCTCAAAAGCACAGGCAACAAGCACAAAAATAGACAAATGGGATTATATCAAGCTACAATATCTTCTACACAGAAAAGGAAACAAGTAACAAAGTGAGCGGACAACATGCAGAATGGGAGAAAATATTTGCAAACTATTTTTCCAACATGGAATTAATAATTAGAATATATAAATAACTCAATAACTCAAAAGACTAAATAGCAAAAACAAATGATCTGATTAAAAAATGGACAAAAGACCTGAATAGACATTTCTTAGAAGAAAACATACAAATGGCAACAGGTGTATGATAAAATGCTTAACATTACTAATCGTCAGGGAAATGAAAATCAATACCCCAGTGAAATATCATCTCACCCTAGTTAGAATGGATATTATTGAAAGAGAAGAAATAGCAGGTTCTGATGAAGATGGGAAGAAAAGGAAACCCTTGTACACTGTTGGTAGAAACATAAAGTAATGTAGCCAATATGGACATTATGGAGGTTCTTCAAAAAACTGAAAATGGAACTGCAATATGATCCAGCAATCCACTGCTAGGTATATATCCAAAAGAAAGAAAAACAGTATATTGAAGAGATATCTGCACTCTCATATTTATTGCGGCACTATTAATAATAACCAAGATATGGAGGCAACATAAGTGACCATCAACAGGTGAATGGATAAAGACAATGTGGTATATATACATAATGGAATATTATCTAGTCATTAAAAAAGTGAAGTCTCACCATTTGCAGCAATATGGATGGAACTGGAGGTCATTATGTTAGGTGAAATAAGATAGACAGAGAACAACAAATATCACATGTTCTCACTCCCACATGTTCTCATGTGTGGGAGCTGAAAAAGTGCATCTCACAGAGGTAGAGAATAGAATGGTGACTGTTAGAGGCTGGGAAGGGAGTGAGAGAGGAGGTAGCTGAAGAGAAGTTGTCTAATGGGTAAAAAATACAGTTGGATAGAAGGAATAAGTTGTAGTATTCAATAGCACAGTAGGGAAATTGTAGCTAATAACAATTTATTGAATATTCCAAATTACCTAGAAAAGGAAAAATTGTAATGTTCCCAGTCTAAAGAAAAGATAAATGTTTGAGGTATAGATATTCCAATTACCCTAACTTGATCATTACACACTATATACAAGTATTAAAGTATCACACACAACCCCAAAATATGTACAGCTATGACGTATCAATAAAAATACCGAAAATACTCCAAAACACAGATTTAATATAGAACTTGCTTCAAAGCTATATTTTACCCCCATTAGACCCAACATCAGTGATTTAGTATCAGCAAAATACCATGATCTCTGACAAAGAAATATGTGTTATTAGAATCAATTTTGCCAACTAGACTTTATCTTATTTGTACATTTATTTTGTTCATAATGTTGTATAAGAATTGTAAGCATTTGTTGATTTTGCTTACCTTTATTTTTGCATACCTTACCTTTTATTGTTTTTTCTCAACAATCCATAAATAGGGCATAATTTATTATGTATTTTGTATGTATTATGTATTATTGTAATTTATTATTTCACTGAGACACTTCTGAATGTGAAAGGGAACAAAAATAATAATTTTTAGGTCAGGCCAGGCATAAGTCAGATCTCTCCTGGGAAAACTGGAATGTATGGTCATTCAACACAGGTAACTCAAGTTTGAAAATCATTGATTTAATCCAGCATTTTGAAATAATTATAATGCATGTCTCTCACCAACTTCCAGGTGGTTATAGAGCCGGGAATGGTTAAAAGAATGTAGTACAAGCACCAGCATTGATTTCTATTTTGTAAAATAAACTTCCATTCACCAGTATCCTTAACTAATTGAAAGTGTTACATATTAACATTGGAGCTAAATGGTAAAAATATAGGTTAGTATTACAAATATATTTGACCACTCACGCATGTCACTTGAACATACAATTTCTGAGGTAACTGTTGGACTCAAAGCAATTTAATCCAATCACCAATAGTTTATCTATTTCTCCTTTAATCTTTGATAAAAATCTATGATAGATTTCCTCAAACAGTAATTCAATAATGTTTATGACACAAAACTTTTTAGTCCAAGAAAGGAATACGTGCACTTTAGAAGTTATTTCAACAAGTTTGAAAGCAGGTAGAGAATTCAAGGTAATCAATGACAGACAAGGAAATTCAGGTGGATGAGACACTTTTCCTTCTTCAATAGCTTTACAGATGATGGAGGTTTTATTAGAATGTGCTTCACATTTGCTAATGTAGGTCTATGAAAATCACATATTCTAAGGTGATATTTTACTCCTCCTCTCTGTTCCCTATGCATGCCATCATTAGACACCATTGATACAGAGCCACCTGTGAATACAGCACTCAACCATGCATGGCATTTCTAAAGTAATTTGGAAAGCGATGACAGCAGGTAAAATTGGAACACTCCCAGAGGATGCTCATTCTGCATTCAGAGACATTCCAGATATATTTGAAGAGTTTCTCTAATTTGCATTATTTCTAAATACATTTCACATACTTTTCCAAGTTTGCTGGCTGTATTGCAATATGCACATTAATATTTAAGCTTATGTCAGGCTTAGATATATGAATTAACTAAAAGGCATAAATTAAGTGCACATTTATGTGATATTTTATGGAAGACACGTTATTGTGCCTCCCTTAGCTTTGGAATGAGACAAAGACACTCACACAGCTCTTGCTTGTTGACCCTGACATGCCCTGGAGAATCTCTTGCACCTTCCTTAGGCTGTTCGTGACATTAAATAACTATGAGTGGAGCTCAACAAATAAAATTTCAATCAGTTAATTGTTTAAATCACAATTACATAGCAGGTGTTTATTTATTTTCAGGACTGGGAAAAATATGGGCTTCAAACATTGTTTTTCTAAAATGTTTCTGCTTGAAAGTCTGCAATTACTAGGTAATCATTACTGCTGAAAGCTACTAATTCTGTCTTTGTACAGTTCTAGAATATCTCTCTATTTATGGTAAGTAAAATTTTGGTCCCATAGTCTTCGCTCCTTAGTTTTATTCCTGTGCATATGTTATGTTGCATGAGAAAAGGAACTTTGCAGATATAATTAAAGGCAAAAGGGGAAATCAGAGATTTAAAGCATGGAAAAGGTTCAATGGGCCATGAAAATAAAATAGGGACGTCACTTCTGCAATCATAAACAACTAAATTCTACCAACAATCTGAAGTAGATTATTCCCCACAGTCTCTAGATAAGATTCCAGCCCTGTCAACACCTTGATTTCAGTCTTGTGAGATCCTGAGCAGAGAACACAGTTGTGTCATGCTGTGCCCAGACTTCTGTTTGACCCATGAAACTACAAGATAACAAATGGGTGTTTTTTTTTGTGATAATTTGGTAAACAACAATAGAAGAACAATATCTATTAGAAATATGCGGGAACTTAGAGAGCTTCTTGTTCAACACTCATTTATTCATAAGGAACATTGCTATAGTTTGGCTATAGTTTGTTTAACCTTTCCAAATGTCATGTTGAAGGGGCCTAGTAGAAGGTGCTTGTGTCATGGCAGGGGACATCCATGAAAAGATTAATGCCCTCTCTGGGCAGCCAGCAAAATGAGGAGGTGAATAAACATTTTTTTCTTCATAAAATACTGAACAACAGGTATTCCTTTATGGCAACACAAATGGACTAAGACAAAAATGAAATCCAAGGAAAATAAAATATTTGTCCAAGACTATATTTTATTTATTTATTTATTTATTTATTTATTTAGAGACAGGGTCTCATTCTGTCACCCAGGCTGGAGTGCTGTGGCCCTATCATAGCTCACAGCAGCCTTGGACCCCTGAGCTCAAGTGATTCTCAAGCAGTGCACCACCATACCTGGCTAATTTATTTATTTTTTTTAATTTTTAGTTTTTGTTGAGACAGGGTTTCACTATGTTGACCAGGCTGGTCTTGAATTCCTGGCCTGAAGCCATCCTCCCATGTTGGCCTCTGAAAAGCACTGGGATTACAGGTATGAGCCACTGTGCTTGGCTAAGGTCATAGTTTATAAATGACTGTCATTTACTGGCTTCCTAATCTTTTATACTACCTTAATTTGTTGATTTCTTCATGAAACTTATTTTTAAAACTTTTTTTTAAGAAATAAAGAAGGCAAAGAGTTTGAGTGTCCTCCTGCACATAGTATCACTGTTTTTTTGGGCTACTCCTATGTACTCAGTACTGTGTTTGATGCTTTAAATATATTATTTATTTTATACAATTCTGGTATGATATGTATACAAATAAAAATATTGCAAAAATATCTTAAGTATCAAGTCATCTACAGAAATTATTTGCTAAAAGTGACTTCAGAAAAAGAAGTTATTACATTACAATGGAAGGAATCAAGGAAAGTTCTATGGAAGTGGTGACACAGGTCCTGTGGATTAAAAAGTGGGGAGAATATGTTCCATTTCAGCTGCCTTAAGTAGTCTTGAATGCTCACATTTGGACTCTGAGCAGCGTGAAAAATGTCAGCAAGAGTAACTGATGCTTGGGATCAGAGCATTTGCTTGAGCATTCCATTCTTCAGCTCTTTAAAATGTCTTTCTTTTATTGATACTCTAATTTGCCTGGCCCTTTAACTTGAAACCCATATGCTACCTACTCTTGCTTAAATTCCATAACTAAGATCATTAGGTCATCTTTTGTTCTTTCCTGATTACCTTTTGGCATGCCTTCTTCTAATGATTTAGACTAAGAATGACATTGCACAACTAGTGGCAATAGCAGTATTTTTGTCTGAGCCAATAGTAACTAGCAGGGCACAGTGGTCCATGAGGGATATCTAAAGACAAAATTCAGATAAATTAAAACTGAGGAATGGGTCAATTTCTGGAGGGGCATGGAAAAAAAGAGGATATCATGAATGATGCTTTTACTACAATAGTTTTATTGTTCTATTCAAATTGAGCATAGGGTGCATGAAGATGTAAAATATATGTTATAAAGTTAAGTTGGCATTAGATAGCAGAAGAGCTTAAATAACAAGTTATGAAATTTGAGAGGTTTTAAATTTATTTATTATAGATATTGGAAAGTGTTTGAATCAAGTGCCAGAGAAGTGTGAATCACTGGGAAAGCTACTCTATTAGCTATATATACAAAGAATTGCCTCTTAAGGGAAGTATAAAGGAGGTATATTTTCATGGCAGGAAAGGGAGCTGATATTTATTTGCAAGCCTATTGTGACAGAAGCTATCAAGTATTTCACAAAATCAATTTTCTCTTGAATCAGTGAGATGTGAACATATGATTAAGTTCCAGCCAATGAAGTAAGTTAATACTGTGCTTCCCTTGTAGACCCTGCCCATAAAACCTTCCCATTCTCAGATACTCATGCTCTTCCCAATTCTACATGCTTTTAAATCCTAAGTAAGCTGACTTTGGACAACATATATTGAAAAAGTTGGAGTCACAAAATGATCCCTGAAGGACAGCTGCCCACTAATCATAAACACTTGTTATGGACTATGTGAAGAAAATAAACTATCACTTAAGGCTTTTTACTAGTCAGATTTTTCTGAGGAGAAACCTCAACATCCCAGTGTCTTACAAGAGCAAATATCTATTTTTCACTTACATTACTTGAGGACTGAGGTTTAGTGGCAGTTGTGCCCCAGGCAGGGGTTGACTCTGGATTTATTCAATGTGTCTTTACAACATGGGGCTGAGGTTGCAGAATACTTTATCTGAGATATGCTGTTCTCTTGGCAAAGTGAAAAATTCAAGAATCCTAGACAATGTAGTTAATCACATTTATAGTTGTGTGGCATTCATCACTTCCATTCATGTTCTACAGGCTAAATAGTCAATGAACAAGCCCCATGTCTAGGCATGTGTGTGGAGTTTTGGGAGTGGTGCTGTTATATCCTTCCAGGAAGGATTTCCTAGAGTGAGTAATTGAGAACAATAATACAATCAACCATAGAATTTTACATTTTGTGGCTTATTTGTTACAACTTACTTGTTCTAACTAATACTATTAATATAAGCACTCTCTGGATTAAGGACTTTTTCATATATGATCCTGACCTTCCACCCCATCCCAACCTATGCCCAAAATGTATTTTAGATATAAATAAACGGTTGAGGAATATAAAACAATATTCCCAGGGGTATTTACCATATAGAGTAAGAGGCAAAATTCAAGTACAGCCCTGCCTATTTGTTCTAACTAAAAATTTCTGATGCTGCACATCATTATACACCCTAATTTTCTAACACTGGCCAGTCACCAGGCAGCCTCAGTGCTTCATGTGTAACTTGTGATTGTGCTAGATGATTTGTAAAGTATCTTCCATATGTCTGAGTCTGTGTCGCTCATTAGGATAGAGAACTGCCGGTATGAAATCCTACCTTCTAAGCTTTGTGGATAACTATAACTGATACATGATGTACAGTTCAGCTGCTTACCCCCTCAACATATTATCCAATTTATTTTATAAAAGATATGAAGCATGCAATGCAGCGCACAGCAAAACATAAGTTGCAGCAGCAGAGATGCAGCATCTTGTCCTCTCAACTGCACGTGGCATGCTAGAAATTCAGCCACTTTTAAGCAAATGTAACATAATAGCAAGGAAACAGAAGACAGAGGAAACAGTAAAAATGTCTGAATGCTAACATCTATTACACTTTCTCTGTGGCAGGCAACATTCTAAATCCTCTTAATCCATTCTAGTACCCTGTGATGTAGGCATTTATATTACCTCTTATTTCACAAAAGAGGCCATTGATGGGTAAATTGTTGAAGTGACTTGTCCCCATTCATAAGGTTAGGATTGAAATTCAGGCAGTTTGGCTCCAAAATTTATCTCAAACCACCTTGCTGTGCTGCCAGATGAACATAACCCCAAAAAGAATTTCTTGTGTCTTCCCAGATGCTGCCTTTATGTAGCACAGCAAGAAACTGCAGAGTTCAGCATTGGAAACATGTTTTCCTACTTTTTTCCCCAGATTTTTCCTTCAAACTTATTTTAGTCCACTGTCAGATCATATACATTTATTTGCTTAAGTTAAAAAAATTCAGTATCTGCTTGTGAAATGCAAATACCTTTAGTCAATGCATGAAGCTTTTGTCATTTAGAAGTATTTTTCAGTGTAAATGCCATGACAAGAAAAATGCTAATGTCAGATAATTTAATATACTAGTTGGTACTCAACACTCTTCTCCCCTTACCCTCCTACCCAGAACCATCTTCCAGGTAAGTGCTACATCAAAAATGAAGCACTTGACCTGAGAAGTCAAAAGTAGGTGGAAAAGGGAGAGGAAAGAGATTCTAATTAGTGAAATAGGGAGTAAACTGACAGAGGTAAAGGTGTGGAGAACACCCATGGATGTATGAGGTCGGTAGGGTGGAAATGAATCAAGGAGAGTCTTGTTAGGGGAACACTGTAGCTTAGTTTTCCAGCTGAACCTAAACTGAAGTTTTGATGAAGCTTTGAAATGATTGGGTACTCTTCTACATCTTCCTCTCCTTTTAAGTTCTTGTGAATACTCTTCTTGTGTACTGGAGCTTATTAATAATTATATAACTAATATCTCATGAAGCCAGTAAGTTAGTGACTTGAAATTTGACCTACACTCTTACTTTTGCTCTTTAGTATTCTAGCTGTATAATCTCAAATGGCTAAGTTAAGAAAAGCATTAGTTTTCCTATCTAGATAATAAATGTAATAAAATTTACTTGAGACAATCAAATAAGATACAGTAATTGCAAATTCGAAAGCATTAATTATTGCTAATAATTAATAACATTAATTAAAAATGTTATTATTACATGATGTTTTTCTTCTTATATGAAGTTTTGTTTTAAGTACTCTGTTACTTTTGACCATCATAAAAATCAGGTGCAATGGGGGAGGGGAGAGCTTTTGATATAACATAGTTTGAAAGACTAGTAAATAAATAAACAAAATTACATTTTTTGGTTTTAGAACTTCAGACAATACATCATAATATAACTAAACAAACACTTAGAAGGCAAGTCTGGTGTGTGTATTTATATATTCCTAAATGGACCTACCACAATAGGCTTTTTAAAATGTTCTTACAAATTTTAAGAGAGAAAAAAAGAGAAACTTGACCAGAGAAATAATTTTATATATACAAATATATATGTATATATGTGTGTGTATACATAAATATATGTATATATTTAAACTATATGTGTACATATATAGAAACTTTGTCTAGTAAGTAGAACTAAAGTTTCTTTGCCTATTTATTGACTAGATAATATATTCACATCTTTCAAAGACTTGAAAATATAAAGTTTTCAGTGAAAATTTCCCCACTCATTTTTTTTCCTGTCCACCTTCTTCCCATTCTCCAGCATGTAAACCATCACTTCTAGTTTTCTGTTTATGCTTCCAGAATTTTTGTACACATGCAAGTGTGTGTGTGTGTATTTTTTTTTCTTCATCTATCTTAGAAATATGGGGAAATAGTTTTCTGTGTACTTTGGAGTGCATTCCATATTAAGATGTAAAGAGATTTTCTGTTCTTTTCCATTTTGAAACACTACATTAAGACATTGAACGATGCTAACTTTTTGTTCTTACAAACAATAATGAAATCAATAGTACCATAAACTTATTATTTTGAACATATACAGTATAGCTGAGGAAACATTCTGATGAATGAAATGGCTGTATCAATGGTTCCTGCCAGGGGTTGTAGTATTATAGTTAGAATAGCTGAATACTTAAATATCTATATATTATGTGAAAAACAACATCACCACTGTATGAATTAGATATTATAGAAAAGGCTTCACCTCAAAAATTAAACATTCAGATAATAAAAGCTTACACACTACATGCCAATATACCAACATTAAAAGTAAATCAGATTGGAAAGCTTTCCAAAGTATATCATAGATTTTGTTGCTTCTGAGAGTAGACTAGAACATACATAAATCTTCTGCTTACAATCTATTGTCTCAAACTCATCACCAGCAGCCCCCGAAACACACACACGCACATGCACACACGCACACACGCTCCTAAGTGCTGATTCATGCACACACGCACACATGCTCCTAAGTGCTGATTCTCTCACTTTTGTTTCTGAATTAAGGATATCTGAAATAAAACTAACTGAGTATTTGGCAGCTTGGGGTTCTGATTTTAATATCCCAAATCTTCTTTTGGCCATTTGGAACCCTTGAGTCAGTCATTCAATGGCCAAATATCTGGATCTGAATCCTGGAGCCAGGTGAACTCTAATATCCTTCCTATTTCTGTGCTACAGTGATTCTATAATGCCCCCGAGTCACTCAGTTCAGAATACAAAATTAACTTCATCTCCTTTCTCTTCCGTACACAGATATCCAAAAATTTCTAAAAATTTGTTAAATTCCGTATTTGTAGCATTTCTTCAATTGTGCTTTCTTTCAATCCCACTGCCACTGGGCTAATTTAAGCCCACATTATTTCTTATGTGTATTTTTGTAATAACTTCCTAAAAAAGTACATATTTGCCTTCAGGGATTATCTGTGTATTTCAATTATTCTTTGTCACTCTTGGTCCCTTAGAACAATGAGTAATTGAGGTTTGCTTATGTAGATGATTTTATGAAATCATGCTTTTTACTCTATATGATATGAATTAATTAATAGTTAATATGAAAACAATATTATTTTAAATATTTTGGATTACTAGTAGTCTCTAAATTTGTTAAGTTGATAAATGAAAGTTAATGGCAAGAAGATATCACTGAAATACATGCTCTTCACCAAGAATAAAGAATGTATTATTGTTGGTTCCTCAGGAGAGAAAAAACAATATGATATTATGAAAAAAATCACCTTATAGAAGAAAGTCAGTGGGAAAGAAATGAAAGTCAGATTAGTTCATATGTGAAAACAGCTGGAAGGCTTCTAGTCAGCTGGATTCTGCAATTTCTAGGTTATTCCCAAATAGATGTGTGTGTATTTTAAGTTGTTTTTAAGTTGTCTCCCACATAAGGCAATGTTAGTGTGCAATAAATGGCTTTACAATTTGAATAGTTATATCCATATCTGAAGAAATAATTGTGTTTTTCAAAATGGACAAAGTGCCTAATGTACTGACAATGTCTAGTTATAATCTGGGTTTTCACTACCTATTTTTCAATAAAAATACATCACTAAATGTTAAAATATAGCACTCTTCTCATTTCAAATAATAAATAAGCAAATAGTAATGCAGAATGAATAAAGTCACATTGGAGTTGTAGAGGTGAGCTACAATGTTAATAAAAGATTTGTTTTTGATGAACATGAACTGAGTTTAGTTCCTTATCCTACACTCCCTAATTGTGTGATATAGGAAAAGTTACTTTATATTTCCAATCTTCAGTGTCCTCATTGGATAATGATAAGTTTTATTCTGTTGCTTTGGGGATATCCAAAATAATGTAAAGCATTTTACGCAATGTTTGTCACAATGCTTGTACCATCATTATTATCACCATCATCATTATTTCCTGTATGTTTGAATTATGGTGTTCTATGTCATATATTCTTTATGATGTGTATTATATATCCATTCTGAAATTCAGAAAGATTTCATATATATTTGTGTGTGTGTGTGTGTGTGTGTGAATATATGGCCCTATAGCCCTGTGTTTGGCCTTTAGAACCATTTTAACGAAGGTAACACTTCATAATATTCCTTTGTACTTTTTTACATTCATATCTTACCCGTTGTTTTGGTCCCTTATGGGTGAAGATCATGTATTGTTCACAGTTAAATCTCAGACAGGTAAAAAATGAAAATAAACCAGTATTAACAGCATCTACTGTTTGTCATACATTGTGTTAAACATTTTACAGATATATTAAGATGAGTGTTCTTAACTTCTCCTGAGGTATGAAAGGTTTAATTAAGTCATTTAAATGATAAAGAGCTGGTAGGCAAGGTTCTGGGTCACACGCACAGTTCTCTTCCTTCACGGCATAAAGATTTTCTGTGATACCCTTTGACTTCTCCCTGGGATAGAGAGTAGAGCCAAGTACACAATAGACATTCAGTGAAAATTTATGGGATAGACAAATAACCTAAGAAATAAAGCCTGAGCTTTATTTGTGTTTTGAATAGTTATAGCCATATCTGAATAAGAAATTATATTTTTTAAAATGTACAAAGTGACTATCGTATTGACAATGTCTAGTTATAATCTGGTTTTCACTGCCTATTTTTAAATAAAAATACATTGCTAAAGTTAAAATACAGTCCTATTCTTATTTTAGATAATAAATAAATCAAAATGAGGAATGGATGAAGGGTAAATCCTATACTTTACAAAAACAAATCTTTCACTTGTACTGTTTCTTCCACCTGCTACATGCTCCTATAATTTCTCCATGTCTAAGTTTTTCACACTTTTTTTTTTTTTTTTTTTGAGACGGAGTCTCACTCTGTCGCCCACGCTGTAGTACAGTGGCGCGATCTTGGCTCAGTGCAAGCTCTGCCTCCTGGGTTCACGCCATTCTCCTGCCTCAGCTTCCCGAGTAGCTGGGATTACAGGCGCCCGCCACCACGCCCTGCTAATTTTCTTGTATTTTTAGTAGAGACGGGGTTTCACTGTGTTAGGCAGGATGGTCTCTATCTCCTGACCTCTTGATGCACCTGCCTTGGCCTCCCATGGTGCTGGGATTACAGGCGTGAGCCACCGTGCCCAGACCCTCACCCTTTTAAAGTTGATTAATCTTTATGAATTAAAGTTAGGTTCATTTTAGGCAAATATTTTCATCCCTATTTTTTGACTTTTGTCAGGGAAAATGGTTCTTTTGTCTGAATTGGAATTTTGGTTCATTTCAATTTTTATAGAAATTTTATAGAATTATACTTACGCATCATTAGTAAAATCAATTGAACTGGGAAACTAATTTGACTGATAACATCACAATATGTCCCTAATTCGCTGTGACAAGATGGTGTGTATGAGGAAGTTGACTGTACCCATACTTTTTATTATAGCTGTTATTACAGAGTTTTAGTGTCTGTAAATTTTACTAACAGAACCAATAAATAATCCCAGTGGTAATTTATGAGTGTCTTTTCCACTGTAGGTGAGGTCTGGATTAAATTTGCCACCTAAACTCAGTAACTATTGCGCCAAAGATGAGCCCTGAGAAAATGCCTATCTACAAAGCTGGAAGCTATATTAAATAAGAAACTTTCTATTGCTAGTTCGTTCTGATCATTTATTCCGTTAATTAGTCATACTGGTTTCCAAACAGGCAAATTGGATTATTGTAGTAAAGTGAGCAAAATATCAGCAGATATTGCTGCTTGGAGAATTTTACTTCTACATTATAACCTGGAACTGCTTAAAATGATGTTCCTCACTTGAACCAACTGCCCCAACTGTCAGTAGGACTCAAGTTACATTCAACAATTGGAGATCACTAGGAGAGAGGGCCAATTTAAATTAGAGACAATTTAAACTGTAAAACAATCTTACTGAAAAGGAGCTACTTTTCAAAACGCATACTAAGATACAAATGTAGATATATAAGCTAATTATTGGCATAGAATGGCTATTGATTCATCTAATAAAATTTGGGGATTTATCTGGTTTCCTTAAGTGGCTAAGCTTAAGGTCTTTCAAATGACTTCAAACTACCTTAGGTTGGTTTTTCCTTTTTGTATTAATTTGTTTAGTGTCTTTTATTTATATACCTGAAATTAAAATATATATAATTCAGGTATACAAACACACAGAATTATCACTAATATAAATGAATGAAATTAGAATTTAGATTGTGGCAGACCCCTGGAGACACAATCACTAAATCAACATTCTTAGAGCACCTGTTTTTATTGAAAATGGGTTTCCTCACATTGAAGTTTTGTCTCATGCCCAAAGAATTGAAGCAGATCTCTTCACCGGCATATTACACGGTTAGAAAGAATAAAATATCTGTATGAATATATGTCTTCCCCCCAAGTAAGCATAGCTCTCTTATGAATCTATAGGTGTCAAAGTTAAGCTGCTACATAAATAAGTAAGATAACATTCCAAATTAACTCTTCATTAAGATTTATTGTATGAAATTCTCTAAAATGACCAGTTCATATGGTATCTGAATATTTACCTCATGGAAAAGATCATTTTTGAATCTAAGAACTAAAGCTCTGAGAGTTGAAGAGGGGCAAAATAATCAACTCGTAATGAGGAGAGGACCATTACATGAGAAGGTGCCTATGCAGGCCTTTGGACATTATTACAACCACTATTATTTTTATCTTTATCATTGCTGTTATTATTATTATTTTTTTTTTCAAAAAACGTTTGACAATCTGGAAAATAGCACCCTCAGTTAAGAGAACAAAACCCAAAATCGTGATACCTGATTGCACATTTAAATCTCATACTAGTCCTGGTCAAAAAGGCAAATATCAAGCGTAACAATGTAGTGCTACTAGATCTAGTTAGATCTAGTTCAAAGGAACACAAATAACTACAACTTTGCTTAAAGTAGTACATTAAACCACTCCGTGCTTACTTACACAAAACAGCACGTTAAAGAAAAATCTTGTTTCAGCTTGTCCATAGTGTTTCATGCCTGGGACATTCTTTCAAATGATACTTGGTTCCTCTTCTCATTCTGACCTTTTATAATCTGCTTCTGCCTTAATCTTGTCCCGCTGTATTCATTCCAATGACAATCTCAGACAATTATCAGGTATCAGACATCAACTTTGTGTGGGAAACCTCCCACAACTATTTTAGTGGCTTTAGTCACTTTCCTCTGGACTAAATTCTCCCATTTCTAAGGTTTGATTCCTATGCATTCCAATGCAGATGTTCTAAGAGCACCTGAGGAAGAAATGTTCAATCAGAGTTTCTAATTTTGGACAACCATGGTAACAGCTACTTTAAAAGAAGAAAATAGAGGCTAATGAAGGAGGCTCACTGAATGCTCAAAATGATGAACCGAAACCAGTGAAACCTGCTCTTTTCATGAAGTTCTCTGCTTTAGTAATGCTCTCAGGCCTTTCTGAGTCACCCACACTCAAACTTTTGAATATCTTTGTATTAGTCAGGAATCTCTAGAGGACATAACTAATAGGATAGATGTGTGTGTGTGTGTGTGTGTGTGTGTATAAATAAACTCCCATATATATACACACACATATATATATAAATAAACTCCCATATGTACACACACACACACACACACACACACATATATATAGGAGTTTATACACACACACATATATATATATATATACACATGTATATATGGGAGTTATTAAGGAGTATTAACTTGCACAATCACAAGGTGAAGTCCTAAAGGCCATCCGCAAACTGAGGAGCAAGGAAGCCTGTCCGAGTCCCCAAACCTCAAAAGCGGGAAAGCCAACAGTGTAAACTTCAGTCTGTGGTCGAAGATCCAAGAGTCCAAAAGCTGAAGAACTTGGAGTCTGGTGTTTGAGGGCAGGAAACATTCAGCATAGGAGAAAGATGTAGGTCGGAAGACTCAGCCAGTCTAGTCCTTCCACTTTCTTCTGCCTGCTTTTAATTCTAGCTGAGCTGGAAGCTGATTCAATTGTGCCCACCTAGACTGAGGATGGGTCTGCCCTTCCCAGTCCACTGACTCAAATGTTAATTTCCTTTGGCGAAAACCTCACAGACATGCCCAGGAACATTACTTTGCATCCTTCAATTCAACCAAGTTGACACTCAATGTTAACCATCACATCTTTTACTCTTCCTCACCCTTTTCACAGTTTTCACCTTAAAAATGTAATTTTGAAAAAAAAGAAAACCCACAATCATTTGGAAGCAAATGGTTTCCTTATACACCTCTCATGCCTAACCCTCATTTTCATTACCGATGCCACTGTTCACGTACAGAACTCTCCTCTTTCTCTTGGACCATCACAGCAACCTCCTCCCTGGCCTTGTGTCTTTGGTTCTCTTCCCACCTCCCTACAAGTCTCAATCTGTCTAGTACAATCATGCCAGAGTTATCTTCTAAAATTACCACTTTCAATATTCCACTACTATGCTTAAAAAATACCTCCTCCAAATAAGCCTTCATTCCATTCCATTCTCTCTATACATCTCTCCATGACATGGCCTCCCATGAACTTATTTCTATGTGATTTTCAAACTTTACTTCTCAGTCTTACACTCTATAGTTTAGTAAAAATGAATGGCTTACCAAGACACATGCATATCCTATAATTTACAAGAACAATGCTTTCATCTGTACCTTTTCTTTCACCAGCTATGTGTTCCTATAATCTCTCCATGTCTAGATTTTTCACACTTTTTGTTGGTTCAAATTACACCTTTTACAGAAAGCCATTTCTGTTGCACCCAGTCAGAACTAAGTTGTAACTTATTTTGTCTGTATCTTTCGTGAATAGAAAAATCAATCTCCATAAAATACTTTAAAGAGGCTTATTATGAGCCAGTATGAGTGACCTCAGCCTAGGGAATCAAAGTCTGAAGGAGTCCTAATGAAGTTCATCTGAGGTGGCCAGATGACAGTTTGGTTTTATACGTTTTAGGGAGGCAAGAGTCATAGGCAACGATGTCAGTCAGTTTGTGGAAGGTTGGTTCAGACTGAAAAGTTAGGATATCTAGAAGCAAGGGCTTGCAAGTCATAGGAGGATTCAGAGAATTCTTTAACCTGCAATTTATTAAAGAAATAAGACTTTGTCTGAAAACTTGGAGTTAACAGAAACAAATGTTTAAATTAAGATAAGGATGATTCAGTCACAATATGACCTGTTTAGCGAGATTGATGGCCAGCAGGCGTGACTTAACCCATGCTTGGAATGGCCTTAGCTCTTGTTTATAATTTGTTATTTTACTGCCACAAAGAGTCTGCAATGTCAGTCTTATGATCTCTATTTTAACATTAATGCTGGCCAGTTGTGCCTGAACTCTAAAGCGGCAGGGGGTATAATGAAGGATGTCTGACCTTCCTTCCTGTCATGGCTGGGGACTCAGTTTTAAAGGTTTCTCTGGGATCTCCTTGGCCAAGAGGGAGTTTGTTCAGTCAGTGAGAGCTTAGAATTTTATTTTTAATTTATGCTCTATTATGACACATACTTTTAAAAGTAATCCTCATACAATGCAATTCATCTTTTATAGAGAACAAGCTGATCTATGTTAAAGTAAATAGATACCCATAACATGTTGTTGTTAGAATAGCAAGTTACAATGTAATGAGCAAAGTACAATCTCAGTCTTCTCTAAACAGTTAACAATAAGGCATGTCTGACCTTCCTTCCTGTCAAAAATATTATGACACATACTTTTAAAAGTATGTCACAATATTTTATTAACATAAAATTTTAATGTTAATTTATTTTATCATATTTTATTAACATATGCTTTGTGTTTAGTGGTGATGGAGGAGGAGATAGAGGAAGAACAAAAACAAGAAGAAAAAGCAGAAACAAAAATTGAGAGAAGAAAATTAGGCACCTGCAATGCCAGCACACAGAAACAAATGCTGTTAGAATTTTGATGTATCCCTTTGGGTATTTTTAACAGTATATATATATATAAAACAGTGTATATATAACAGTATATATATATATAGTAACACACTATATATGCATTTTTAAATGCTTTATTTTTTAAGTTACTTTTAAAACCAATTTTTTAAATTTTTTGGAATGTTACTCTCCAGTTACAAAATTGACATGTGCTCACTGCAACCAATAAAACAACGCCCCCTAAAGTTCAACTTATATAAAATATGTATTTGAAGATACACAGAATTACATATGCATATGAATAAGCACACAAATATAGGACCTATTGTTGATTGTTTAGAGAAGAATGAGTTTGTACCTCATCAATTACATTGTAACTTGCTATTCTAACGACAGTATGTTATGGGTATCTATTTACTTTTACTAACATAGATCTAACTTGTTCCCTATAAAAGGTGAATTACATTGTATGGGCCAATATCCTTCTTATGTAATTCTTGTTACTTTTAGTTTCAAACTATGCTGCAATTAACATCCTTGTATACTGAATCAATCAGATCTCAAAGATAATTTCAAAAGTGAAACTGTAAGGGAGCCAAAAAGGACATACCCGTGACTTGGAACTACTAGTTTAAAGCTATTATCATCCCTAGAACAGAAGGGACATAGAAAGGTAAATGTTACCACAAATTGAAGAAGAGATTCACATAAAAAAGACTGCTTTAAGATGACAAAAGACCTGTGGTTGATAAGTGTAGCCAGCCTCAAGTTACCTCTCAAAGGAGTCAAGAAATTAAATATCCGGATCTCACTCTTCTACCCAGCTCTTCCCCAGCCTCCTCCTGAGGTTCGCCAATCAGAAGTGAAATGGCACAAAAAACCATTCACATAATCTCTACAGATTAGTCTGGTGGGGAGGGGGAAAGGAACAGAATGAAAAAGGGGCAGTATGGATTTGATGGAGAAAGTAAAAGACATCCTGCACACATAAAGACTTATATACTGGCACTTTCAGTTCTATGAGCTGGATTTGTAAGAGATACATTGTCAGGTATATATGTCAAACCTAAACGTATAATACTAAATTGCTTTTTAAGAAAACTACAGCAATTTATATTTCCGTCAGATTGCATCCTGCTTTTACCCATAAATTGTGTCATTTTTCCTTTGAATTGTATTCTTCTTCAATATCAAATTTAGTGATTGCATGGTGTCTAATTCTTTTGATGTGTCATAAGTCATTTAATAAATCCTTTTAGTGTATCAGATCTTCGATTGTTTTCACCTTTTTCATTAAACACAAAGCAATAAGATCTTTAATCTTTTTATTAC